>NC_091239.1:20231981-20313942 GCF_040958095.1 Procambarus clarkii
ATCTCTTACGAGTTTGCTCTGCAGAAGCTGTGAGTCACCCCCGGACGAACTCTACTGAGAGTGTTAGCCTGCCTGTGACGTGGCAGTATTAGGAATCGCCTTATCCGGGGCTGGCTGGTGAAAGAGACTAGCCACTGTGGTGCTGAGAGAGGAGAGTGATCAGCGGAATCACACGAGGCTCCTGCCTAGGGCTCACAACCCTGGTATCGGTCGTGGAGTGGCCTACACAGCGGAGCTGATCAGAACCTGCCAGCTACAGGCTGGATCGTGGTTGAAGGCCTTCCACGACGGAGCACCCAGTGGGACTGTGATTTGGCTGGCCTGTGGCCAGGGTAGATTCGCCGAGAAAATCCAAGATGATTCATCGTGGGCCTGAAGAAGAGAACCAAGGGCTACTCAAAGTGCCCACCGTGGAGCATCCTGTGTCTTCAGAAGAAGACAATTCTGTACATTATAGTGTTTATAACCCCCGTGTGACTGTTTATATATTTATTTATGGTGATGGTAATTATATATATATAAAGCCGTGCATTTGTATCCCTTCCCCTTTAAGTTAACTTGCATTACGGAACACACCCCTTGAAAGCCACTACTAACTTGGGGCCGGATACCCCAAACTCTAATAACATCAGAAAAGAACCCGGTTGCGACCCAGTAGGGCCGTAACAAGAATTCTCAGAGGAATTGACAGGGTAGATAAGGATAAAGTTTTTAACATGGGTGGTACGCGAACAAGGGGACACAGGTGGAGATTGAGTACCCAAATGAGCCACAGGGACGTTAGAAAGAACTTTTTCAGTGTCAGAGTAGTTAACAGATGGAATGCATTAGGCAGTGATGTGGTGGAGGCTGACTCCATACACAGTTTCAAGTGTAGATATGATAGAGCCCAATAGGCTCAGGAACCTGTACACCAGTTGATTGACGGTTGAGAGGCAGGGACCAAAGAGCCAGAGCTCAACCCCCACAACTAGGTGAATACACACATCATGAGACAAACGTGACACATATGACTCCAAACCCGTAAAGGTGACAAGTCTCAAGACAGCTGACCTGTTCCACACTTACTGTTTATAGGTCAAGGTCATCCTCTCGTCTCACGAGGAACCTGCAACACGTGGAAAACTGTCATTACCTGAATTTACCTGAGAGCCACCAACACTCTAGTAGCCTCGACGAGGACAGGCAGCCGGCGGCTTGTCAAATGTCCCATTCCCTCCCCCCTCCCCCCCATCCATTTATCCTGATGGTCCAGCTGGATTTTTAAAATTCAGCACTGTTTTGGCATTTACTGCATCTGCGGGTAGGCGGTTCCACGGGTTTATAACCCTGTGGGTGAAAAACCATCTCGTGTTCTCTGTCCTACACTGTGGCTTGTTGAGCTTAAAACCGTTGCTGATTGTTTGTGTTACATCTGACTTTTTGAAGACATGGCCCGGATCAACATCCTCCAAACTGTTTAGTATTTTAAAATTTTCGATGAGTTCCGCCCTGTCATGCCTGGTTTGTAGTGTTGTTAGCTCTGTGGCCCTCAACCGTTCCTGGTTTGGGAGTCGACATAGCTTGGAATGATTTTTGTTGCCCGGTGTTGCACTTTCTCCAGAGCAGCTATGTCCATCTGAAGATGTGGTCTCCATGCCTGGACACAATGATCCATGCGGGGCCGCACCAGATACTTATACAGTTGTGTCACTACTTTCTTTTCATGAAGTCAAAGGTCTGGTTAGCCATCACAAATGAAATTGTCGTTAACCGGTGAAAGTAACACTGGCTGTTAACGACCACAAGTAACACTTCGGCATTGGAGGAACAAGTAACTCTTCGGATTAAGATGGATGTATATTGGGGGGGGGGGGGGAGGGGGGAATTATCAGGGGAAAGCGCCAAGCCATTACGACTATATAGCACTTGGAAGGGGTCAGGATAAGGATTTGGGATGGGACGGGGGAAAATGAATGGTGCCCAGGGATTGGACGGTCGGGGATTGAACGCCGACTTGTATGAAGCGAGACCGTCGCTCTATCCTCCACCCCAAGTGGTTTGGCACCTCCAAATATAACATTCTACACCAGAAACAGCAAAATGTAAACTGTGTCAATAAAATTATTCGCACACCCTCCGTCACTATGTGATGGAGTGCGAAAAGATACGTGAATTTAGAGACAATTCTATAACCAATGTTCCAGCGATGTGTAAATATTTCATTCAAAATGATCTGCTACCAGAAATTTTAGCCAAATATCCCCAGTTTGCTAACTGTAGGTAGTAACTGAGTGATTGTAACCTATCCACAGCTGCCCACTGGATGGGGGGCGGTGTGCAGGACAAATATATCAATTGTGACACTAGCTCTCCATATATGTCAGTTGCTTAATTTAGAACCTGTACTTGAGGTCGATCTCGAACCCATTGTTGATGTGACGCCTTATATTGAATTTTGTAACTAGCTCATCAAGATTGTAACTTGCTTAGCTAAATGAATTGTGGGGTTCAGTCCCTGAGCCCATTATGTGCCTCTGTAACCCTTTCCACTACCACCCACAAGATGGGTATGGGGTGCATAATAAATGAACTAAACTAACTAACTAAACAGCAAGTAAAATGGGCCAAAAACAAATAAGTAACATATGTTTTAATAGAACAAGTAAATGCCTCTTTTTTTTTTGGTTAGGGAAAGCAAGAAACACAGAATTAAGGAACAAGAGCAACACAGAAGGAAACATTTTCATCCACACTTCCGTGGAAATAAACATAGCGGCTGGGCACCATTCCTTTCTTCCGTCCCATCCCAAATCCTTAACCTGATCCATACTCTACTGGACGGACTGCAGCAGCATGTAGGTTTTATAGAAATAATATTTTCAAGCAATCGAAAAATTCTCTTGGAAGATCGACAGCAAGAACCTCATACTCCCAATTATAAATGACCTAATTGCTGCACAGAGTAAAGGGTCTCGAATCTCCTTTGTATGGATACCTTCACACATAAATATAACCCATCATAATGAGACAGACATTGCAGCCAAATTAGCGTGTAACAAGGATGAAGCTGAATTAGATCTAGGTATCCCCATCTCTGCTGTCAAAACTGTATTGGTCCAAACACTCAGATCTGATAGGAAAGAAATTAATTACTGACTCCCAACGACCTGAAAGTACTAATATAAGTAAGTAATTATCAAAAGAAGGCACCAAACCGGGAAGGCTATGTAGCACCATCAAATGTGCAGAATAATCAAAGGGCGCTAAATATCACCAAGGATGCCAATACGAGAACAAAAACGCATAAGGCGAACGATATCAAAAGTATCCGAGTCACCAAGAATTCTATTGAGGGACAGGTGACGGCGAGGGGCAGTCGGAAAGCAAGACACACGCTCGTCCTGGAAGTCAGGACATTCAAGAAGGACATGCACGACCGTAAGAGGGACAATGCAACTAGGACAATAAGGAGCAGGGCGGCGCTCCATCAAGTGACCATGGGTTAAGCGAGTATGGCCAATACGCAACCTCGCCAGAGCTGTTTCCCATCGCCGGTTACGATGGTAGGAGGACGGCCACGAGGAGAACACAACATTTAAGAGTATGTAGTTTGTTACCAGTAACAGACGACCAAGAAGCCTGCCAACGGGAAAGGACGGAGGAATGGATAATTGGGTAAAAGTCGGAATATGGAATACCTTTACGAGAGATGGGACAAGAGCGGACAGCTTCCTTGGCGGCAGCATCCGCACACTCATTTAAAGACACACCAATATGGCTGGGAACCCAACAAAACTCAACCGACTTAAATTTACTGTGAACAAGAAACAGCCAATGCTGGATCTCGACAACTACTGGATGAACCAGATTAAAGGACCCGAGAGCCATGAGGGCACTACGAGAGTCAACAACAAGTACAAAGGAAGACTGACAACGAGAAAGCAGGAGACGAAGAGCATAGAGAATAGCATAAAGTTCCGCTGTAAAGATGCTAGTCTCCGGAGGTAAGCGACACATATAAGTGAGATCAGGAAAAACAACAGAGTAGCCAACACCGTCCGCAGACTTAGACCCATCGGTGAAGACAGAAACGGAGCGGGAGTGAGAAGAAAAGTGTTCAAGGAAAAGGCGTTTTAGAACCTTAGGAGGGGTAAAAGCTTTAGTGATACGGATCAAGGAAGTACAAAACCGCGGAAGAGGGACTCTCCATAGGGGGCAAAGAAGGAACAACACGAGGAGAAACATCAGAAATACGAACGGAAAGAGAATCCTGGAGGCAAGATAACCGGACAGAAAGAGGGAGGTGGTGAAGAGGAACAGGAACCGCAGGAGGGGTAAAAGTTAAAGCACGACAGAGGCGAGAGGAAGGATGTTGTAAGGACCGCGCAAGATAGTGAAGACAGTAGCGATCACGGGGGGTCCTGGAGAGACAGGAAGCCAGTGTCAACATACAAGCTAAGGACGGGAGTCGAACGAAAGGCACCAGAACTGAGGCGCAACCCAGTATGGTGCAAAGCATCAAGACGGCGAAGAGTAGAAGGAGAAGCAGACGAGTAAGCAGGGCAACCATAATCGAACTTAGACAGGACGAGAGAGGAATGTAAAGCAAGGAGAGTGCGCCAATCTGCCCCCCAAGAAGTATGGGACAAGACCCGAAGGAGGGTAAGGGCCTTAGAGCACTCAACACAGAGGTAAGAGAAATGGGGAGACCAAGACAAACGATTGTCAAGGAATAACCCCAAAAGCTTCGCGGAATCTTTGTACTCAAGGGGATGACCACAAAGTGACAAAGAGGGACGAAGAACGACCCGTTTCCGCGTAAAAGTCATGGCACAAGTCTTAAAAGTAGAGAACTTGAAGCCATGATCGGTGGCCCAAGACGACACGGCATCAATTGCAAGTTGAAGCCGGCGCTGAAGGAGAGGCGAATCATCACCCTGACAGCAAAGGGTAAGGTCATCGACATAGAGAGCGGAGAAGACACCTGAAGGAAGAGAGGAAAGAAGACCATTGAGGGCAACCAGAAAAAGAGTAGTGCTCAGAACACTACCCTGGGGTACACCTTCGTATTGCTGAAAAGAGGCAGAGAGAGCGGTACCAAGGCGCACCCGAAAGGAACGACGAGAGAGGAAGCTGCGGAGAAAGAGAGGGATATGACCACTGAAGGCCAAAAGAATGAAGTTGAGATAGAATATGATATCGCCAAGTGGTGTCGTAAGCCTTTTCCAGGTCAAAAAGGACCAAATTGAGAAGGAGAGAGGAGGTGATGGTGTTCCAGGAACCACATCAGACGAACGTTAACCATACGTTCAAAGAGTTTGCAGACACAACTTGTGAGAGCAATAGGGCGAAAGTCCTTAGGGGAAGTACCCAGAGACCCCGGTTTGCGAACAGGGAGGACAACGGCATCGAGCCAGTCCTCAGGGACTGACGACGACTCCCAGATCCGATTATACAGACTCGGTAAATACTGAGACGTGCACGGAGGGAGATGGCGAAGCATCTCATAATGAATACCATTGGAGCCCGCCGCCGTAGAACCGCAGAGGGCCAGGGCAGAACGAAGTTCAGAGAGAGAGAAGGGATCATTATAGGGAAGCTGAAGACGAGTGCAGAAATCTAAAGGACGAGACTCAAGGACAGGTTTACGAAGAACGAAAGATTGGGGAAGATGAAGACCAGAACTCACAGAAGAAAAGTGGGAACCCAGTACGGAAGCGACCTGCAACGGGTCCGCCACAAGAGTATCATGGAGATTAAGGACCGGTGAAACATCAGGAACAAACTTACCTGCTATCTTGCGGATACACTTCCAGATCTGGGCCAGAGGAGTTTCGGACGTAATTGTTGAGACATATGATGCCCAACATTCACGTTTAGCCGTACGGATGGCCCTACGGGCCACCGCACTCGCTTTCCGAAAGAAAAGAAAAGAATCGGTCGTCTGCCTACGGCGGTGCCTCTTCCAGGCTGCATGCTTACAGCGGACAGCCCGAGCACAGTCCGCATTCCACCAGGGAAGGCACTTCCGTGGACCCCGAGAGGAAGAGCGAGGGATAGAGCGGAGGGCAGCGTTGAAGACAGTGTCATGAAAAAGGAGGAGAGCGCGAGAGAGAGGCAGAAGGGAGAGGTCAGATAGAGCAGCACTGAGGGTAAATAGGGTCCAGTCCGCCTTAGCAAACTGCCACCTAGGGAAAGAGAGGGAAGGGCGAAAAGAGAAAAAGGAAACAAGGATGGGGAAATGATCACTGCCATGGAGGTCATCAAGAACCTGCCACGTGAAATCTAAGTAAAGAGAAGAAGAGCAGAGAGAAAGATCAAGACAAGAAAAGGTGCAAGTCCGAGAGTCCAAATGAGTGGGCTCACCAGAATTCAGAAGAGACAGGGAAGAAGAGAGGAGAAACGGCTCAAGAAGGCGACCCCGGGTATTCGTCAGAACGTCACCCCAAAGAGAATGACGACAATTGAAGTCACCCAGCAGGAGCACAGGCTCCGACAAGGAGTCTAGGAGGTGTTTCAAATCAGGAAGAGAAAGCGGGACACTCGGGGGGAGATAAATGGAACAAACTGTGTACCATTTCCCCACAAAGATACGAGCAGCAGAACAATGGAGAGGCGAAGGAAAAAGTAAAAGAACAAAGGGAACATCAGCGTGGATCAAGAGAACAGAAGAATTAGAAGCCCCAGCAATGGCTGGGGGGGGGGAGAGAAAGGAATAGCCACGAAAACGACCAGGACGAACACCAAGCATCGGCTCCTGGAGACAGACACAAAGGGGCGAAAACCGCGAAATCAGAAGTTGGAGTTCGAGGAAATTGGCGTAATAACCTCGAACGTTCCATTGAAGAATGGACAACGACGAGAAGAGAAAGGACAAAAACAGAGAACAAGGAAGAAACAAAGGCGAAAGAGCAACAGAGCACGTTAAAGAATATCAGGGTCGGGATCAGGGTCAGCAAAGTCAGGGTTAGGGGGCATGGGTAAACTGAGCAAAGACGGAGGGAAGGAAACGGGAGAACAGATCAGAGGTGGGCGGGCGGGGTCCGGAGGAGGAGGAGGAGGAGGAAGAGGAGGAGACAACGGAGAGGAGCAGTCAAGGACAGCAGCAGGAAGAGGGGGGGTAGAAAGAGGGGAGCACACCTCAGCAAGGGCAGCAACCGAGAGGGAAGCGGGGGCTAAAGAAACCTCCATAGCAGGAACAGGGGGCGCAACCACCGAAACGGGAGGGGAAGGAGCAAGAGAGGCAGAAGTAGGGGCCGAGGAAGAAAGCGAAACCTTCTTACCCGCCGGGGAGGAGGAAGGAGAGGAGCCAGGCTTACGCTTCTGACTTAAAGAGACAGGTGTCCCAGCAACCACGTACTGGGCAACGGATTCTAGCGCCTCAACAGGAGAAGCTGAACGAGAGCACACATGACGGACGTTTGGAGAGCGATGGACATCAGCCCGCATCGACAGGCGGCGGGGAGAGTCAAGAGACGGAGGGGAAGGATGGGAAGGAGGAACGGAGGGAGACGAGGAAGAAGACACAGGAGACACGACAGACTGGGTAGAAAGAACGGGAACCCCAGACAGAGGACCAGAAGATGGATCCTTCGGGAGAGAACCCAAAGGAACAGAGGAGGGGGAAGTAGGCGTATCAGGGTCCAAGGCCCGGAAACGGTTGTGAGTCTGAGGAAGGTGGGAAGGACGAGGAGAGGAAGAGCGCAACATGCGAGCATAAGAGATATTAGCATAAGGCGGGAGCCGGTGAACCTGGCGTCTCGCCTCAGGAAAAGATAAACGCTCCCGGTGCTTCAAGTTGAGGACGGCTGCCTCAAGCTTGTAATGGACACACGCACGAGAGAAGGTAGGATGGGCCTCACCGCAGTTGAGGCAACGAGCCTGGGGAGAAGTGCACTCCGACTTAGAGTGACCTTCGCAACCACACAAAGGACAGAGAGAGACAGTCGCAGAGCAGCGGAGGGCACCATGCCCAAACCTCTAGCACTTGTTACAAAGTCGAGGAGAAGGAATATACTCCTGGACAGAGCACTTAGCACCAGCAAGAATGACAGAGGATGGAAGGGTCCTACCATCAAAGGTAATCTTCACAACCCGGAGGGGTTGACGGCGACTACCACGACGGGGACGAGTAAACGTGTCCACCTGGAGAATAGAATGGCCCTGGGCAGCAAGGATATGTCGAATATCGTCGTGGCAGTCGCGCAGGTCCCGAACACCGGTCGCAACATGGGGCGGGAGAAGAATAGGGCCAACACTGGCATTCAACCGAGCGTTCTTCGAGACCCGAACAGGGGTCTCGCCAAGGCAGGATAAGGCAGCCAAGCGGGAAGCAGCATCCTGAGAAGGAGCAGCAACGACACATGTACCGAGATGAGTGGGGTTGAAAGTAATGGAGGCATCCACGGAATCAACGAGATGTCGATGGAGGTAGAAATCGTCAGGAGGCGCAGAATCAAGAGGGAGGAGAGCAAAATATTTGGCCCACGAAGCGGGACCAAACAAGGCTTGATAGGTAGCAGAACTGGAAGGAATCGAGCGAGGGCGGCCGTGACGAGGACGGCGGTGAGAACCCCCAGAGAGAGGGGTTAAAAGGAGCAGTAGTTACAACTAGAGAAGGAGCCGTGCCAGGGGACGAGGTAGTCACCACTGGGGGCTTGGGGCTCGACCCAACCACAGAGGAGGGAGGGGAGCCAGGGGAAGGAGTCAGAGAAGCCAAAGGGGGAGCAAGGTCGGGGCCCAATGCAGCAGAGGCTACAGAGCCCGGTCTTCCAACACGGACCGACTCGGGGGCTTGGTCGCCCACCCCACGAGCCTGAGAAGGTAAAGCAGAAACAGCCGAAACAGGGGTCATCATCATTACGAAAAGGAATATTCATTCACGAATGTGCCCCCACATCCACCATGGAGCCACAATTAGAGGCAGGACACCCAACAAGAAGCTATCGCCGATCTTGCCTGGGCCTCCTAGGGGTGCGTCGTGAGTATACGCCCCACAAACGCCACCTTAAGAAACCGACAGTCCGTCGAGATCGGGTTCAGTGACGAAAGGGGGATTGACAATAAAAGGTTCCCCTCGCTCTCGCCGTCGGGTACTACAGTTCTACGGGTGCAAGAGAAAGCCTCCTCAAGCACCCGGGCGTCAAAATAGAAGAAGTCCAAGGGAAGATCCAGAACAAGCAAAAGGTCGGCAGGAAACGGCAAGCAGATAAGAGAAGAGGGGGGAGAAAAACGAAACAGAAGGAAAAGGTGCCCAGCAGAATTGGAGAGGACGGCAGCAGGAGCACAAGGCTAGAAAAGGACAGAGGACTGTCCCAAGGAGCATCACACTCCAGCAGCCGCGCACTAAGCCCCCCCTCACGACAACAACGAGCTGAGCAGGGAGGGGGGGTACTAGTATAAAAAGCTATGATCTGTTCAGATCTGAAACCTATATCTATGGGCAGCACAAAACGTCCACTAGACTGTGCGACACAGTGGTTGCAAGGATCAGGTTGGGTTACCGTTACATGTTACAGGTGACGGATCTCCCAATCCTGAGCACTCCAGTTGCAAACTCTGTGAGCAGGAACTGCGGCATGATCTCCCACACTACATCACCGAGTCCCCAGTTATTAGACCTTTCAGACCAGTTGGCATGAGATACCTGGAGCTTTGCAATTACTTTATTCATTCTCGTATTCTTGAAGATATCCTCACAGCGTACCCAAAATTTGCCAGTGCAGGCTACTAAACACATGGCCCTGTAAGACTAACCATTCTGCGAGATGGGGACTTTTATTACCAATGCTGCCTTATTCGCTCTTGTGTTGATGATATCCTCAAAATGCACCCAGAGTCTGCCAGTGCAGACTGCCCATCACATGCCTCTGTATGACTAACCATCCTGTGTGATGGGGATTTTTTAGCATCACGAAGTTAGCTTTTTTGACACACTGTACTCCACTTTATATAGTCTAGAGTAGCTGCACTAATGCAGATGTACCTAATGTATTAATAAAAAAAAATTTACCTGATCCCTTCCAAGTGCTATATAGTCGTAATGGCTTGACGCTTTTTCCTGATAGTTCCTTTCCTTCATTCGTTGACAATTTATATATAACGCGGGCGTGGATCACTCTAATTCCTCTGAGGTTCAGGAGAACAAGTCAGGGAATAGTCGGAAACTCCAGTTTGACAGCAGCAGTAATTGCTTCTGGAGTCTTTCCCTATTAAGACCACTCAATAGCCCGGTCGATGGCGCTTCGGCCTTACACACGCCTGAGAGGAGGCCAGGCCCCTGTTCGAGTCTCTTCGAGCCCAGGTGAATGAAACAGAAGGAAAATCTCGTATTCCGGGAAAAAAGGAAAAAGATCTGAAAGTAACTCAAGTATTGGGAACTGGAACAATTAATACGGGGCTAAGTAGCATTAATAAGTTATAACTAAAGGAACAGAGGTAAGTGTAGAGAGAGAGACCGGTGAAAATAGCACAAGCAACACTTTTAAGATTTTAAGAGTCACCACAAGCGTAAATCACCAAAACGGTGAATTACACTGATATATCGCGTCATTGTGATTTACACTGATATATCGCACCATTGTAATTTACATTGCGATCACTCAGAAATGCTTAAGGATTAAGGAACAATAAATACGGAACGAAGGAAGCACAAAATAGAATAACACGCGCAAAACAAAAATAAAAAAAAGCTGAAGGCTTCAATACGCAGCGTAGTCTAAGAAAGAGCAATAAGCAGTATTGCGTAGTGCTGTTTCTTGATATCCAGCTTCACACCACTGGGAAGGGTCACTGGGAAGGGTGGGAAGGATCACTGGGAAGGGTGTGAAGGGTCACTGGGAAGGATCACTGGGAAGGGTGTGAAGGGTTCCTGGAAAGGATCACTGGGAAGGGTGTGAAGGGTCACTGGGAAGGGTGTGAAGGGTCACTGGGAAGGGTCACTGGGAAGGGTGGGAAGGATCACTGGGAAGGGTGTGAAGGGTCACTGGGAAGGGTGGGAAGGATCATTGGGAAGGGTGTGAAGGGTCACTGGGAAGGGTGGGAAGGATCATTGGGAAGGGTGTGAAGGGTCACTGGGAAGGATCACTGGGAAGGGTGTGAAGGGTTCCTGGAAAGGATCACTGGGAAGGGTGTGAAGGGTCACTGGGAAGGGTGTGAAGGGTCACTGGGAAGGGCGTGAAGGGTCCCTGGGAAGGGTGTGAAGGGTCACTGGGAAGGGTGTTAAGGGTCACTGGGAAGGATCACTAGGAAGGGTCACTGGGAAGGGTGTGAAAGATCACTGGGAAGGGTGTGAAGGATCACTGGGAAGGGTGTGAAGAATCACTGGGAAGGGTGTGAAGGGTCACTGGGAAGAGTGGGAAGGATCACTGGGAAGGGTGTGAAGGATCACTGGGAAGGGTGTGAAGGGTCACTGGGAAGGGTGTGAAGGGTCACTAGGAAGGGTGTGAAGGATCACTGGGAAGGGTGTGAAGGATCACTGGGAAGGCTGTGAAGGATCACTGGGAAGGGTGTGAAGGGTCACTGGGAAATGTGGGAAGGATCACTGGGAAGGGTGTGAAGGGTCACTGGGAAGGGTGAAAAGGATCACTGGGAAGGGTGTGAAGGGTCACTGGGAAGGGTGGGAAGGGCCACTGGGAAGGGTGGGAAGGGTCACTGGGAAGGGTGTGAAGAATCACTGGGAAGGGTGTGAAGGGTCACTGGGAAGGGTGGGAAGGATCACTGGGAAGGGTGGGAAGGATCACTGGGAAGAGTGGGAAGGATCACTGGGAAGAGTGGGAAGGATCACTGGGAAGGGTGTGAAAGATCACTGGGAAGGGTGTGAAGGATCGCTGGGAAGGGTGTGAAGGATCACTGGGTAGGGTGGGAAGGATCACTGGGAAGGATCACTGGGAAGGGTGTGAAGGGTCACTGGGAAGGGTAGGAAGGGTCACTGGGAAGGGTGTGAAGGATCACTGGGAAGGGTGAGAAGGGTCACTGGGAAGGGTGTGAAGGATCACTGGGAAGAGTGGGAAGGATCACTGGGAAGGGTGTGAAGGATCACTGGGAAGGGTGTGAAGGATCACTGGGAAGGGTGTGAAGGATCACTGGGAAGGGTGTGAAGGATCACTGGGAAGAGTGTGAAGGATCACTGGGAAGTGTAGGAAGGATCACTGGGAAGGGTGGGAAGGATCGCTGGAAAGGGTCACTGGGAAGGGTGTGAAGGATCACTGGCAAGGGTGGGAAGGATCACTGGGAAGGGTGGGAAGGGTCACTGGGAAGGGTGGGAAGGGTCACTGGGAAGGGTGGGAAGGGTCACTGGGAAGAGTCACTGGGAAGGGTGGGAAGGGTCACTGGGAAGGGTGTGAAGGATCACTGGGAAGGGTGTGAAGGATCACTGGGAAGGGTGTGAAGGATCACTGGGAAGGATCACTGGGAAGGGTGTGAAGGGTCACTGGGAAGGATCACTGGGAAGGGTGTGAAGGATCACTGGGAAGGATCACTGGGAAGGGTGTGAAGGATCACTGGGAAGAGTGGGAAGGATCACTGGGAAGGGAAGGATCACTGGGAAGGGTGGGAAGGATCACTGGGAAGGGTGTGAAAGATCACTGGGAAGGGTGGGAAGGGTCACTGGGAAGGATCACTGGGAAGGGACACTGGGAAGGATCACTGGGAAGGGACACTGGGAAGGATCACTGGGAAGGGTGTGAAGGATCACTGGGAAGGGTGGGAAGGATCACTGGGAAGGGTGAGAAGGATCACTGGGAAGGGTGAGAAGGATCACTGGGAAGGGTGGGAAGGATCACTGGGAAGGGTCACTGGGAAGGGTGGAAAGGGTCACTGGGAAGGGTGGGAAGGATCACTGGGAAGGGTGGGAAGGGTGTGAAGGGTCACTGGGAAGGGTGTGAAGGATCACTGGGAAGGGTGTGAAGGATCACTGGGAAGGGTGTGAAGGATCACTGGGAAGGGTGTGAAGGATCACTGGGAAGGGTGTGAAGGATCACTGGGAAGGGTGGGAAGGATCACTGGGAAGGGTGGGAAGGATCACTGGGAAGGGTGGGAAGGATCGCTGGAAAGAGTCACTAGGAAGGGTGTGAAGGATCATTGGCAAGGGTGGGAAGGATCACTGGGAAGGGTGGGAAGGGTCACTGGGAAGAGTCACTGAGAAGGGTGGGAAGGGTCACTGGGAAGGGTGTGAAGGATCACTGGGAAGGGTGGGAAGGATCACTGGGAAGGGTGTGAAGGATCACTGGGAAGGATCACTGGGAAGGGTGTGAAGGGTCACTGGGAAGGGTGTGAAGGATCACTGGGAAGGATAACTGGGAAGGGTGTGAAGGATCACTGAGAAGGATCACTGGGAAGGATCACTGGGAAGGGTGGGAAGGATCACTGGGAAGGATCACTGGGAAGGGTGGGAAGGATCACTGGGAAGGGTGTGAAAGATTACTGGGAAGGGTGGGAAGGGTCACTGGGAAGGATCACTGGGAAAGGACACTGGGAAGGATCACTGGGAAGGGTGTGAAGGATCACTGGGAACGGTGTGAAGGATCACTGGGAACGGTGTGAAGGATCACTGGGAACGGTGTGAAGGATCACTGAAAAGGGTGTGAAGGATCACTGGGAAGGGTGGGAAGGATCACTGGGAAGGGTGAGAAGGATCACTGGGAAGGGTGAGAAGGATCACTGGGAAGGGTGGGAAGGACCACTGGGAAGTGTGTGAAGGATCACTGGGAAGGGTGTGAAGGATCACCGGAAAGGGTCACTGCATGGGAAGGGTGGGAAGGATCACTGGGAAGGGTGGGAAGGATCACTGGGAAGGGTGTGAAGGATCACTGGGAAGGGTGTGAAGGATCACTGGGAAGGGTGTGAAGGATCACTGGGAAGGGTGTGAAGGATCACTGGGAAGGGTGTGAAGGATCACTGGGAAGGGTGTGAAGGATCACTGGGAAGGGTGTGAAGGATCACTGGGAAGGGTGTGAAGGATCACTGGGAAGGGTGTGAAGGATCACTGGGAAGGGTGTGAAGGATCACTGGGAAGGGTGTGAAGGATCATTGGGAAGTGTCACTTGGAAGGGTGTGAAGAATCACTGGGAAGTATCACTGGGAAGGGAGGGAAGGATCACTGGGAAGTGTGGGAAGGATCACTGGGAAGGGTGGGAAGGGTCACTGGGAAGGGTGTGAAGGGTCACTGGGAAGGGTGGGAAGGATCACTGGGAAGGGTGGGAAGGGTCACTTGGAAGGGTGTGAAGGATCACTGGGAAGGGTGTGAAGGATCACTTGGAAGGGTGTGAAGGATCACTGGGAAGGGTGTGAAGGATCACTGGGAAGGGTGTGAAGGGTCACTTGGAAGGGTGTGAAGGATCACTGGGAAGGGTGGGAAGGGTCACTTGGAAGGGTGTGAAGGACCACTGGGAAGGGTGGAAAGGGTCACTACGTGGAGGTCTTATTGCCTGTGTGCTATCTGGATTATCACTGCCCTCACTGGTCGCCTGGCACCTAACACCTGCCATAACTACAGTACTTTATTATTATGCCACACATGTAACATCTCCCCCCCACACCTTCAACACACATGTGTGTTGTCTCACCCCTTTCCCCATACGCTGACCCCCCCCCCCCTTCAACGGACACGTGTGCAACCACATAGAGGTAGTACACGTGCAACAACACACAGTTGATAGGTGGGACCAAACAGCCAAAGCTTAACCCCCGCAAGCACAAATAGGTGAGTACACACACATATGCAACATACAGTGTGAGGTTCATCCTCATAGCTCCCTGTTACGGCCCTACTGGGACGCAACCGGGTTCTTCTCTGATGGTAGTAGAGTTTGGGAATCCGGCCCCAAGTTAGTAGAGGCTTTCAAGGGGTGTGTTCCATAACGTAAGGTAAATTAAAGGGGGAGGGATACAAATGTTCCAGTTTTTCTGATATATTTACCACCACCATATATAAATAAATGACAGTCTCACTCGGGGATTATTACTACACTTATGTACAGTTGCATCTTCCTCCGAAGACACTGGATGCTCAACGATGCTCACTCTGGATAGCCCTTGTTCCTTCTTCCGTGGCCCACGATGAATCCACTATAACTATGACGAATCTACCCTGGCCATAGGCCAGCCAAAACACAGTCTCACTGGGTGCTTCGTCGTGGAGGCCTTCAACCACAATCCAGCCTGTAGCTGGCAGGTACCGATCAGCTCCGCTGTATAGGCCACTCCACAACCGATACTTAGGGTTGCGAGCCTTAGCCAGGAACCTCGTGTGACTCGCTGGTCACTCTCCTCATACGGCACCCCAGTGGGTGGTCTCCTCCTCCAGCCAACCCCGGATAAGGCGATTCCCAACACTGCCCTGTTTATTTGAGCCTTTTAGAGATAAATCTAAGCTCACTCTGTATGATATGGCAACCTATCTTATTACCATGGATAAATTATCTGAAATCCTTGCACTGTACCCACATTTTTTCTTCCAGTAGATGAACGACATATGAGATTCAGAAACAAGTAGTGTATTGTGAGGACTAATAATAAACAGAAGCTCCCCTATGACTCTAATATCCCCATTGGCCAAACTATTATGTATTAACGACAAGACCTACCATTAATGTATGATGACTTACTGTAGGATTGAAGAAATTGTTTATGTAATAATCCAAGATGAGGTCTGATAAAGACCTTTTGTGCCCTCTGTAATGCTTTTGTGCTACCGCTCACAGGATGAGTATGGGGTGCACAATAAACTAGCCGCCTTCGGCGGCAACAATCAACCAACACTGCCACTCCTCAGGCAGGCTATTACTCTCCACAGAGTTCGTCCAGGGATGGCTCACAGCTTCTTCAAAGCAGACTGATGAGGAGACCTTGGCTGCCTTGGGTAGACTGGTCCATCGTCCAACACAGCAGGCCCAGGTCGACTCTGCAATCAGACACGTCATTAATACTGGGACGCTTCACTCACAAGCTTAGACAGAAACGTCCACCTCTTCACTCCATAGATGGCGTTCACTGTCTAAGCACCACCTCACCAGAGGTCAGCAGCGGCTACGTCGCGAGTCAACTAGGACAGGAATCCAACACTTATTGCTGGCCTATCCTGTCACCACTAGATGGCGTCGTCCATTTGGAGTGGGTTTCGGGAGCGGACTCACAGATGGCGTTGTCGTCACCGCTCAGTGCTCCGACGCTGGACTCGGGTCCGTAACACTCCCACATGATAGGGAGCTATTAGGATGAAATTAGATTCTTTTTTATTTTACTTTTGAGAAAGGTATAGGTTGGACAATTGTTTAATTCATCAGGGAGGGAGTTGCATAGACTCATGGGTCCTTTTATTTGCATGGAGTGTTTGCCCAGATTTAGCCTGACTCTGGGGATATCAAAGAGTTTTTTTGTTTCTGGTGTGGTGCTCATGGGTTCTATAACACCTATGAAGGATGTGATAGAGCTCGTGACACTAGCTTGGGACTAGAACCGAGGAACAAAGTTTTGTATATGTAGATAGCACAAGAGAATGTGTGGAGTGAGTGTATGTTTAGCGTGTTAAGGAACATAAACAGTGGGGCTGAGTATTGTCTAAAGACAGAGTTTGTTATTGTTCTGATAACGAATTTTTGCTCGGTGATGATGGGCTTGAGGGAATTTGCAGTGGTTGAACCTCATGCACAGATAACATATGTAAGATGGGGGGGTAGATTGGCGTGTAGTATAATGGGAGGAGAGCAGAATTAGGAACATAATATCTGATTTTAGAAAGTATACACACAGTTTTGTTTAATACTTTTTTGGCTATGAGCTGTTTGTGTGTGGGAGCTGAACTTTAGTTTCTTATCAGTGTATAAGCCAATGATCTCTCCATTTTTATTGCTAATGTTAGCACTTTTTTTTTACAGTCAAAGCTTCGTTTGACTATTTATATGTTTGGTAGACTATTTTTACTGCCTCTCCCACCTGTTGTTCAACTTTCGGTAAATTGATGATGATTGACTTGATCATCATCAATTTACTTGATTATCATTCCCAAGACAATCGACTTGAGAATGGTCCAGGACGGACCGGGAGAAACCTTTCCCCATGCCAGGAATACACGTTGGTATATGGGCGGTAAAGGGAACAGGGCAGGACCTACTGCTTGAGCAGGAGATTACCGTAACAAAATAAAACACCTTCCCTACCCTTCACCACCTACTCTACCCTTCACCACCTACTCTACCTTTCACCACCTACTCTACCTTTCACCACCTACTCTACCTTTCACCACCTACTCTACCCTTCACCACCTACTCTACCCTTCACCTCCTACTCTACCCTTCACCTCCTACTCTACCCTTCACAACCTACTCTACTCTTCACCACCTACTCTACCCTTCACCACCTACTCTACTCTTCACCACCTACTCTACCCTTCACCTCCTATTCTACCCATCACCTCCTACTCTACCCTTCACCACCTACTCTACTCTTCACCACCTACTCTACCCTTCACCACCTATTCTACCTTTCACCACCTATTTTACCCTTCACCACCTACTCTACCTTTCACCACCTACTCTACCCTTCACCACCTACTCTACCTTTCACCACCTACTCTACCCTTCACCACCTACTCTACCTTTCACCACCTACTCTACCTTTCACCACCTACTCTACCCTTCACCACCAACTCTACCCTTCACCATACTCTACCCTTCACCACCTACTCTACCTTTCACGGAGAAAAACGAAACAGAAGGAAAAGGTGCCCAGCAGAATTGGAGAGAACGGCAGCAGGAGCACAAGGCTAGAAAAGGACAGAGGACTGTCCCAAGGAGCATCACACTCCAGCAGCCGCCCACTAAGCCCCCCTCACGGCAACAACGAACTGAGCAGGGAGTGCGGGTACTAGTATAAAAAGCTATGAAATGTTCAGATCTGAAACCTATATCTATGGGCAGCACAAAACGTCCACTAGACTGTGCGACACAGTGGTTGCAAGGATCAGGTTGGATTACCGTTACCTGTGGCAGATGGCTACAGGTGACGGATCTCCCAATCCTGAGCACTCCAGTTGCAAACTCTGTGAGCAGGAACTGCGGCATGATCTCCCACACTACATCACCGAATGCCCAGTTATTAGACCTTTCAGACCAGTTGGCATGAGGTACCTGGAGCTTTGCAATTACTTTATTCATTCTCGTATTCTTGAAGATATCCTCACAGCGTACCCAAAATTTGCCAGTGCAGGCTACTAAACACATGGCCCTGTATGACTTACCATCCTGCGAGATGGGGACTTTTATTACCACTGCTGCCTTATTCGCTCTTGTGTTGATGATATCCTCATAATGCACCCAGAGTCTGCCAGTGCAGACTGCCCATCACATGCCTCTGTATGACTAACCATCCTGTGTGATGGGGATTTTTTAGCATCACGAAGTTAGCTTTTTTGACACACTGTACTCCACTTTATAATGTCTAGAGTAGCTGCACTAATGCAGATGTACCTAATGTATTAATAAAAAAAAATTAACCTGATCCCTTCCAAGTGCTATATAGTCGTAATGGCTTGACGCTTTTTCCTGATAGTTCCTTTCCTTCATTCGTTGACAATTTATATATAACGCGGGCGTGGATCACTCTAATTCCTCTGAGGTTCAGGAGAACAAGTCAGGGAATAGTCGGAAACTCCACTTTGGCAGCAGCAGTAATTGCTTCTGGAGTCTTTCCCTATTAAGACCACTCAATAGCCCGGTCGATGGCGCTTCGGCCTTACACACGCCTGAGGGGAGGCCAGGCCCCTGTTCGAGTCTCTTCGAGCCCAGGTGAATGAAACAGAAGGAAAATCTCGTATTCCGGGAAAAAAGGAAAAAGATCTGAAAGTAACTCAAGTATTGGGAACTGGAACAATTAATACGGGGCTAAGTAGCATTAATAAGTTATAACTGAAGGAACGGAGGTAAGTGTAGAGAGAGAGAGACCGATGAAAATAGCACAAGCAACACTTTTAAGATTTTAAGAGTCACCACAAGCGTAAATCACCGAAACGGTGATTTACACTGATATATCGCGTCATTGTGATTTACACTGATATATCGCACCATTGTAATTTACATTGCGATCACTCAGAAATGCTTAAGGATTAAGGAACAATAAATACGGAACGAAGGAAGCACAAAATAGAATAACACGCGCAAAGCAAAAATAAAAAACAGCTGAAGGCTTCAATACGCAGCGTAGTCTAAGAAAGAGCAATAAGCAGTATTGCGTAGTGCTGTTTCTTGATATCCAGCTTCACACCACTGGGAAGGGTCACTGGGAAGGGTGGAAAGGATCACTGGGAAGGGTGTGAAGGGTCACTGGGAAGGGTGTGAAGGGTCCCTGGGAAGGGTGTGAAAGGTCCCTGGGAAGGATCACTGGGAAGGGTGTGAAGGGTCACTGGGAAGGGTGTGAAGGGTCACTGGGAAGGATCACTGGGAAGGGTGTGAAGGGTCCCTGGGAAGGATCACTGGGAAGGGTGTGAAGGGTCACTGGGAAGGGTGTGAAGGGTCACTGGGAAGGATCACTAGGAAGGGTCACTGGGAAGGGTGTGAAAGATCTCTGGGAAAGGTGTGAAGGATCACTGGGAAGGGTGGGAAGGATCACTGGGAAGGGTGGGAAGGATCACTGGGAAGGGTCACTGGGAAAGATCACTGGGAAGGGTCACTGGGAAGGGTGGGAAGGATCACTGGGAAGGGTCACTGGGAAGGGTCACTGGGAAGGGTGTGAAGGGTCACTGGGAAGGGTGTGAAGGGTCACTGGGAAGGCTGTGAAGGATCACTGGGAAGGGTGTGAAGGGTCACTGGGAAGGGTGTGAAGGATCACTGGGAAGGGTGTGAAGGATCACTGGGAAGGGTGTGAAGGATCACTGGGAAGGGTGTGAAGGATCACTGGGAAGGGTGTGAAGGGTCACTGGGAAGGGTGTGAAGGGTCACTGGGAAGGGTGTGAAGGGTCACTGGGAAGGGTGTGAAGGATCACTGGGAAGGGTGTGAAGGATCACTGGGAAGGGTGTGAAGGGTCACTGGGAAGGGTGTGAAGGGTCACTGGGAAGTGTGGGAAGGGTCACTGGAAAGGATCACTGGGAAGGGTGTGAAGGGTCACTGGGAAGGGTGGGAAGGATCACTGGGAAGAGAGTGGGAAGGATCACTGGGAAGGGTGTGAAGGGCCACTGGGAAGTGTGGGAAGGGTCACTGGGAAGGATCACTGGGAAGGGTGTAAAGGGTCACTGGGAAGGGTGTGAAGGGTCACTGGGAAGAGTGGGAAGGATCACTGGGAACGGTGTGAAGGATCACTGGGAAGGGTGTGAAGGATCACTGGGAAGGGTGTGAAGGATCACTGGGAAGGGTGTGAAGGATCACTGGGAAGGGTGTGAAGGATCACTGGGAAGGGTGTGAAGGGTCACTGGGAAGGGTGTGAAGGGTCACTGGGAAGGGTGTGAAGGATCACTGGGAAGGGTGTGAAGGGTCACTGGGAAGTGTGGGAAGGGTCACTGGGAAGGATCACTGGGAAGGGTGTGAAGGGTCACTGGGAAGGGTGTGAAGGGTCACTGGGAATTGTGGGAAGGGTCACTGGGAAGGATCACTGGGAAGGGTGTGAAGGGTCACTGGGAAGGGTGGGAAGGATCACTGGGAAGAGTGGGAAGGATCACTGGGAAGGGTGTGAAGGGTCACTGGGAAGTGTGGGAAGGGTCACTGGGAAGGATCACTGGGAAGGGTGTGAAGGGTCACTGGGAAGGGTGGGAAGGATCACTGGGAAGAGTCACTGGGAAGGATCACTGGGAAGGGTGTGAAGGGTCACTGGGAAGGGTGAGAAGGATCACTGGGAAGGGTGTGAAGGGTCACTGGGAAGGGTGGGAAGGGTCACTGGGAAAGGTGGGAAGGATCACTGGGAAGGGTGGGAAGGATCACTGGGAAGGATCACTGGGAAGGGTGTGAAGGGTCACTGGGAAGGGTGGGAAGGATCACTGGGAAGAGTGGGAAGAATCACTGGGAAGGGTGTGAAGGATCACTGGGAAGGGTGTAAAGGATCACTGGGAAGGGTGTGAAGGATCACTGGGAAGGGTGTGAAGGATCATTGGGAAGGGTGTGAAGGATCACTGGGAAGGGTGTGAAGGATCACTGGGAAGGATCACTGGGAAGGGTGTGAAGGGTCACTGGGAAGGGTGGGAAGGATCACTGGGAAGAGTGGGAAGGATCACTGGGAAGGGTGTGAAGGATCACTGGGAAGGGTGTGAAGGATCACTGGGAAGGGTGTGAAGGATCACTGGGAAGGGTTTTAAAGGATCACTGGGAAGGGTGTGAAGGATCACTGGGAAGGGTCACTGGGAAGGGTGGGAAGGGTCACTGGGAAGAGTCACTAGGAAGGGTGGGAAGGATCACTGGGAAGGGTGGGAAGGATCGCTGGAAAGGGTCACTGGGAAGGGTGTGAAGGAACACTGGCAAGGATGGGAAGGATCACTGGGAAGGGTGGGAAGGACCACTGGGAAGGGTCACTGGGAAGGGTGGGAAGGGTCACTGGGAAGAGTCACTGGGAAGGGTGGGAAGGGTCACTGGGAGGGGTGTGAAGGATCACTGGGAAGGGTGGGAAGGATCACTGGGAATGTAACACTGTAAAAGTGTTTGGTTTAGTTTAATACATATATATAGTACATGAGTCACAGACAGGGATTTGAGAAAGGCGCCAGGTTGTCGGCCTGAGATCTCACACCTCAAAGCGTTAATGACCAAGTGACCTGAGGTCAGATCATGTGAATTTCACCTTGCTTCTGATAATCTGATAATTGTAGCCTGGTAGCCTTCAAACTTGCCGACGTTTAAGGAGTGGCTTGGTAGAAAGCCGGAGGCTATCTACTTGTGGGCGGAGTTAGCTACTAGGTTCCCCAATAAATACTCGGAGAACTACCGATTCGAGAGGATTGAGCATTAACAGACAGAACGGCAGTCAGCAGAGCAGAGGAGACGGCCCTAGCAGGGAGGCTGTCGGCCGGCAGGGCGGGAGTCTCTGTCAACTACAGGGTCACACAACAGGATGGAACACGGGTATTGTCGCCTTTATGTTCATTCACAGGTGGGAGCCAGAGGAGAGGCGCGACGCATATACAGAAGAGAGAGACGGCTGCTGTGTACCACACTCAGGGGCGTTCCTCACCACCACCACGACCAGCCCCCTACCTGGATGTCAGGGCCACCACCACCACCATTACCCCAGGGGACCCCCGAGATACAGCCCTCTCGGTCGGTCAACATCGGTTTACCCAGTGGACCCCAGGACGGACGGACCCCAAGACGGACGAACCCCAGTGGACCCCAAGACGGACGAACCCCAGTGGACCCTAAGACGGACGGACCCCCAGTGGACCCCAGGTGGTTCTGCAGACGACCTCAGACGACATAGTAAAGATAGAAGAGGAACAACAACGACTCCAGTCTGTCCCACCAACATCGGTCCACCCAGGATGGACCCCAGGACGGACGGACCCCAATGGACCCCAGGTCGCTTGTCAAAGACCCATTAGAGGAGGAAGAGAGAAGAAAGAAGAGAGAAGGAAGAGAGAAGAAGGAAGAGAGAAGAAGGAAGAGAGAAGAAAGAAGAAGAAGATAAGACAAGCTGAGTGAGACACGATGCCTAGTGTCCCTTGCTGGTGTCAGCATCATTGCATGGAGCGTAATTGCAAGACAGGATCGTTTGCCTTAACTGGCCGCCCCTCCTGCAAGCATGTTGCTCTGTTGAGTGATTCTTCCTGTGTCGTGCGGACTTGATGTGGCTGTCAGAAGTAGCTCTCTGAAGGAGGCGTGCTGGAGCAACAGGGAGGAAGAAGAGTAGGATGGGATTTCTACTGTTGGCAACTATATGGAGGTCTCGAAACTTGTAGTCCCTATAGCTGTGAAGAACCCCAATATACGTCTCTCATGGTGACTGACGTAGGGCCAATTACAGATCAGCTGGGACAACCGAATTCCACGGTCCTGTGCGCAGTTCAAGTAGTAACGGCTTTCATGGTTGACCAAGGGTTGTTGTGCGTTAACGACGGAGAAGCGACGGAGGCAGTTGTGTTGAAGAAATGTGGTACAGGATTATCTACAAGACCAAGCAGTGACGTCGTCCAGCCAGAGACAATGGACGTCTGTCTATATATTTCATTTTTTAGAGTAGGATGATGTATATTTGTTTAGCTAGGATGTATTTTTTTTTTTTTTTCGTTAATAAAGTTTTTGCACACAGCTAGCTTGCTTTAGCAGTGTTGCAAAAACTTTATTTCGGGGAGAAGGGGAGATGTAACACTGTAAAAGTGTTTGGTTTAGTTTAATACATATATATAGTACATGAGTCACAGACAGGGATTTGAGAAAGGCGCCAGGTTGTCGGCCTGAGATCTCACACCTCAAAGCGTTAATGACCTCAAGTGACCTGAGGTCAGATCATGTGAATTTCACCTTGCTTCAGATAATCTGATAATTGTAGCCTGGTAGCCTTCAAACTTGCCGACGTTTAAGGAGTGGCTTGGTAGAAAGCCGGAGGCTATCTACTTGTGGGCGGAGTTAGCTACTAGGTTCCCCAATAAATACTCGGAGAACTACCAATTCGAGAGGATTGAGCATTAACAGACAGAACGGCAGTCAGCAGAGCAGAGGAGACGGCCCTAGCAGGGAGGCTGTCGGCCGGCAGGGCGGGAGTCTCTGTCAACTACAGACCCCCCCCCCCCATCTCTATCCAGCTATAGGCAGAGACACTTGGTGAGTTGAGCAGTAAGGTGACTTGGTCGTGTTTACATATGTTGTGTGATGATCAGGGGCAGTCAAGTTGTAGGGTTCTCGAATTCTTGGATGATGACTCACTTTGCATATTAAACTGGAACATTTTAATTGAATTGCTAAATTATGATACTTCATGTGAAATATAATTATGAATTTATTATTTAAATTGTGTTTAACTTTGTTCCCTAGAGCTTTGAGTTGAGGTGAGAAAGCCTCTGTGGTTACTGGTTTCATGATATTAATGAGTACATGTTTGGAGTTGATACATGGTAATAACATCTTTTGAGAATATTTTGATACAGACAAGTTCCATTCCTTGTCTTGTATGTAATGGTCTAGAATGGATGGTGGCAGCATTTCGTCTTCTACTATCTACTCTTCTACTTCTACTATCCACTCTTCTACTTCTACTATCTACTCTTCTACTTATACCTATCTACACCTCTCCCTCCACCTCTCTCTAAACTCTCACTTTCAACTAATGACCCTCCTCGCTCCTCCCACCTCCCTACCTCTCACCCCAAACCCTCACTAATTACTTCACTATTCATTTCTTTCCTTTCGTTTTCTCCTATACGTTTGTGGCAGTGAAATGTATTCTAGAGATCTCCCTAGGGTCTCGGGTAACTGATCCAGTTACGGCGCCTTGTAGTCTTAGCACCTAGGTAGTCAAATACCTAGGTTACAATGTGTTGAACGAGAGAGGTTGCCTTAGGAACTCTGGAGGTGCTCTAGAATAATTAGCTAACTGGGGACGGGATAACGGACTAGAGAGAGCTGTTTCCCCCGGCCTCGTTAGTTAACTGGGGGGTGGAATAATGGACAAGATAGAGTGTTACGGCCCTCTCGGGACGCAACGGGGTTCTTACTCTGATGTAGTTAGAGGAAGATATATATCCGGCCCCAAGCCAGTAGAGGCTATCAAGGGATGCGATCCGTGACGCAAGTAACTTAAAGGGAGTATGGAAAGATAGTTAAGAACTTAATATAATATAATATTCACCTTCACCGTTTAAATATATATAATAAAAGAGTACACAAGGGGGAGGGGTATTAACACTTTACAAGGGGATCAACACTGTAGTCTACTGCTGGAGACTATGGATCCTCGAAGCTAGGTGCTGAGTCCGCGGTGCTTTCTTCGTGGCCTCAAGACGTGTCCTCTGAGAACGCCGAGTCTACCCTGGCCACAGGTCAGCCACAACACAGGTCCACTGGGGGCACCGTCGTGGAGGCCGTCAACCACACGTCCAGCAGGTCTGCTGGCAGGTACAGAGCCACCAAGGCTGGCACGGCCACTCCACGAACGATATAAGGGGTACGCCCTAGACAGGAGTCTCGTGTGATATCACCAATCACCCTCCTGTCCTCAATACCCCAGTGGATTATCGTCTCCGACCGTCGGTCCCGGGTAAATCCTTCCACTGCCACTCCACTGGCAGGCTTAACACACCCCAGTGTTCTTCCGGGGGTACGACGTCACGACAGCTGCAGCAAACTTCACAGTATGGAGACTGGCTGCCTCGGGTAGACTGACTCCACCTTCAACACAGTGGTCCCAGGTCGGCTCTGTAAGCAGACACGTCATTAATAACCGGGACACTAATACACCACACTCACAGGCTCAGATACAAACGCCCGACATATCCACTCCCTAGATGGCGCTGTCGTCGGAGCACCACCTCACCAGAGGTCAGGAGCGGCGGTGTTGAGCGCTGAACCAGACTGGAAACTGGTCCTCGAGGCCAGTACACGCTGTCCTCACTAGGTGTCGTCGTTCGTTTGGCGGGGGTTTCGGGAGCTGACCCACAGATGGCGTGTTTGTCACTGCTCCAGGCTCGGACGTTGAATCCGGGTTCGTAACACCTCCCCACCAAAAAGAATTTGGTTTGGGGTTCTATAAAAAGAAACACAAACCAAATTAGTACGACGACACAACTCCAAATGGACACACATGCTTTATGATCTGGAATAGCGAGGCTGTCACGTCTACAGAACTGTCCTAATTGCCATTTCCGGCACAACGGGAGCTTGCAGATAGAAGGCAATGATCTGCCTGACGTAATCTTCCACGTCTCCCACATCTCCACTGCGATGTCAAGCAGGGGCATCATCTCACACCTCTCTAGTAAGGATCCGTGTAGACACGATCTGGGGTGACTCGACACTTCTCTGCGTCGAGGCACCGATGACGGCTGATCACAGACGGCATTTCTGGTACCGGTCCGATGGTCCTTCCGGGAGACAGGAACCTGGAATACAGGGGTCTGATAATTCAGAGTGATAGCGACAATGGGCAAGTCAGTACTTACTATACACTCCTCTACTAGGTCCACACCTAGTTCCAACAGGGCTGCTTGCTCACCGAAGATGGCATTCGCTCTGCCCCCGTCAGGTCGACCAACGTTCCGTATAACGCTGTGTTGAGGCTCGGCAGTCACGCGGGGGGTGTCAACCTGTCGGAAACAGTCACTCACATTATCACATATCGTACCTCCTGTATCATCTATTACCTCCCAGGTCCCTTCTTCAACTGCAACACTTGCAGTGCAAATCTCTAATCCCAGGGACCACTTCTCGATGTTCACGGGAGCCATCATCCTTCGGGTCGTCCACTGATCCTTACTGAGAACACATACGAGAATCAAAAATACCGCTAAGAAACATTTGGTTACCTGAGGAATAAGCTTCCTGAGCCTGTCATGTCCATAACCGGCTATATCCACTAGCCTGGTTTGGACCAAAGAGGGCACTAGACCTTTTGAACACACCTCACATACCTCTGACGTCTGGGGAATCTCTGGCTGGTCCACTACACGCTGTAACTTGCCATACCGCAAGCACACCTCAGCCTTCGCTCCAGACTCGTTGGTATCCGTGGGCGTCTGCACACAAGGCCTCTCTTCTAGCTCAGGTACTTCTGCCATTGTAACCTCATGTTCCTTGTCAAGAGAAGAATCAGGAGACACTGCTAGATAACTGTCGATCTCAATCTGTAGGCGAGAGGACAAATTAAACATAGTTACATCCGGGTCTGTCTTTACTTGGACATTACCACGGCCCGTCGTTACCTCAGACCTTGATGTTCTGGCTGACTCGTCCGCTATCTTGGGATGATTGGTGCTCCAATCGGTCACCAGGTCGTTGGCTAGTACCACGTCAATCCCAGCCACAGGGAGGGTATCGACTACTGCCAACTCACAGGTGCCGCTGAAGTAAGGCGAGTTGAGATGTACTGGCACTAAGGGGGCGATATACTGCGTTCTCGGAAACCCAACCAGGATAACCTCTGGTCTCCCATCCACACTTACTCCCTCGGGTAACGAGCTCTTCACGATCAGGGACTGGGCTGCTCCACTATCTCTGAGCACTACAATTGATCTACCAGTATGATCACTCGTTACATACCCGGTTGAAGTGTGAGGGGCCAACAAACTTGGTCCTTCCTGCGTCGTCGTCGACTGGCTTCCTGCTGGTGATGTTCCACAGCTCATCATCATCACCTCCCTCCGTGCGCTGCCACCTCTTCTGCCTCGGCACCTAGCAGCTATATGCCCTTTCTGCCCACAAGTCCAGCACACCATATTCCTCCTTGGACTCCGGTGTTTCGGACTGCTAGGACTTGTTCTTCGGGGGCTACTTGGGGGCGTCTTCTTAGCGCTTTGTGGGACGGGTCTTTCTTCTTCATCATGAGGTCTGTCGAACCGGCGCTGGTAATTCCTTGGGACGTACTTAGCAGACGGCCTATGAGTCAGGATATACTCTTCAGCCATGGTGGCTGCTGCACTCAAGGTCTCTACCTGCTGTTCCTCTAAGTACGTCTTGAGGTCTCCAGACAAACAATCCTTGAAGTCCTCGAGCAGAATCAGCTGCTCGAGGTCTTCCTTGGTCTCCACCTTCCGAGAGGCACACCATTCTTGGAAAAGTCGCTCCTTGATCGTGGCGAATTCGGTGAAAGTGTGCTCTGAGGTCTTCTTCAGGTTTCTAAACTTCTGCCTGTACGCCTCAGGTACCAATTGGTACGCCATGAGCACAACCTTCTTCACCTTGTCGTAATCGCCGGAGTCGTCAAGGGATAACGTAGAGTAGGTGATTTGGGCCTTCCCAGTCAAGACTGACTGTATCATGATGGCCCAATTCTCCCTTGGCCACTCCAAAGAGGCAGCGACTTTCTCGAAGGCTGCAAAGAACTTCGAAACTTCTCTCTCGTTGAATTTGGGGACCATTTTGATATTCCTTACCGGATCGAAACCGCTTACTCCAGTTTGTCTCTGTCCAGCGCCTAATCGTAATACTTCTAGTTCATGTTGTCTCTGTCTTTCTTTTTCTTCTCTTTCTCGTTCTTCTCTCTCTCTTCTCTCTTCTCTTTCTCGTGCTTCTCTCTCTCGTTTCTCTTCTAATTCTAGACGCCTCATCGCCAATTCCTTTTCTTTCATCTCCATTTCTTTATTTTTCATCTCCACTTCTTTATCTTTTAATTCTCGTTCTAATTCTAACTTCTTCCACTCTATCTCGCGATTGATCTCTAGGGCACGCATTTTGACTGTTAGGAAGCTGATATTAAGCTCACCTGCATCACTGTCAATGTCACTGCCCTTATCTTCCTTTTCTGTGGAAGCTATTTCCTCACCTTCCCTTGTACTAGGAGTCTCGCCTTCCTGTTTCTCTTCTGCCTTCAGGTGCCGGTGAACCTTGGACAAGATCTCCACACGGGAATCACTGGCACGGATCTTGATCTCCAGGTAGGCGCTCACTAGTACAAGTTCCGGTTTGCTCAGATACTTTAATCTGGCAAGACAGTCCACTCTGTTCAGAAAAGCCTGAACATCGTCCAGATCATCGATGGTAGCTTTGTCTGCCATTGTCACAGATGGAACACTTTGCACTTAACACCTTGCTTACACGTTAGCACTTAACACACCGAGCACTGTTCTACGCCAATATTGCACTTTATCGCACCAAACACTGCACTTGCCAATATTGCACGTAATCACTTCGGGCACTGCACTACCCAATATTGCACTGAATCCAAGCGAACACTTCGCTCTACAATATTGCACTGAATCACTGAGCACCGCACTAGTCAATATTGCACTTAATCGCTTAATCACAGCGAGCACCGCACTGCACAATATCGCACTTAGTCACTCTGAGCACCGCACAGGACGTATAACGTCACAATCGTCACACACAGGGGGAATTATATACAGGGATTACGCCACTTCACCACCCCTGTCAAACATACTTAACAAGGGGACGGATCCCGCTGGGGATGCCAATTATGTTACGGCCCTCTCGGGACGCAACGGGGTTCTTACTCTGATGTAGTTAGAGGAAGATATATATCCGGCCCCAAGCCAGTAGAGGCTATCAAGGGATGCGATCCGTGACGCAAGTAACTTAAAGGGAGTATGGAAAGATAGTTAAGAACTTAATATAATATAATATTCACCTTCACCGTTTAAATATATATAATAAAAGAGTACACAAGGGGGAGGGGTATTAACACTTTACAAGGGGATCAACACTGTAGTCTACTGCTGGAGACTATGGATCCTCGAAGCTAGGTGCTGAGTCCGCGGTGCTTTCTTCGTGGCCTCAAGACGTGTCCTCTGAGAACGCCGAGTCTACCCTGGCCACAGGTCAGCCACAACACAGGTCCACTGGGGGCACCGTCGTGGAGGCCGTCAACCACACGTCCAGCAGGTCTGCTGGCAGGTACAGAGCCACCAAGGCTGGCACGGCCACTCCACGAACGATATAAGGGGTACGCCCTAGACAGGAGTCTCGTGTGATATCACCAATCACCCTCCTGTCCTCAATACCCCAGTGGATTATCGTCTCCGACCGTCGGTCCCGGGTAAATCCTTCCACTGCCACTCCACTGGCAGGCTTAACACACCCCAGTGTTCTTCCGGGGGTACGACGTCACGACAGCTGCAGCAAACTTCACAGTATGGAGACTGGCTGCCTCGGGTAGACTGACTCCACCTTCAACACAGTGGTCCCAGGTCGGCTCTGTAAGCAGACACGTCATTAATAACCGGGACACTAATACACCACACTCACAGGCTCAGATACAAACGCCCGACATATCCACTCCCTAGATGGCGCTGTCGTCGGAGCACCACCTCACCAGAGGTCAGGAGCGGCGGTGTTGAGCGCTGAACCAGACTGGAAACTGGTCCTCGAGGCCAGTACACGCTGTCCTCACTAGGTGTCGTCGTTCGTTTGGCGGGGGTTTCGGGAGCTGACCCACAGATGGCGTGTTTGTCACTGCTCCAGGCTCGGACGTTGAATCCGGGTTCGTAACATAGAGCTATTTCCCCCACCCCCCGTTACAGGAAGGGTGTGAAGGATCATTGGGAAGGGTGTGAAGGGTCACTGGGAAGGATCACTGGGAAGGGTGTGAAGGATCACTGGGAAGGGTGTGAAGGATCACTGGGAAGGGTGTGAAGGATCACTGGGAAGAGTGGGAAGGATCACTGGGAAGGGTGGGAAGGATCACTGGGAAGGGTGGGAAGGATCACTGGGAAGGGTGTGAAGGATCACTGGGAAGGATCACTGGGAAGGGACACTGGGAAGGATCACTGGGAAGGGTGTGAAGGATCACTGGGAAAGGTGTGAAGGATCACTGGGAAGGGTGTGAAGGATCACTGAAAAGGGTGTGAAGGATCACTGGGAAGGGTGGGAAGGATCACTGGGAAGGGTGAGAAGGATCACTGGGAAGGGTGAGAAGGATCACTGGGAAGGGTGAGAAGGATCACTGGGAAGTGTGTGAAGGATCACTGGGAAGGCTGTGAAGGATCACTGGGAAGGGTCACTGGGAAGGGTGGAAAGGGTCACTGGGAAGGGTGGGAAGGATCACTGGGAAGGGTGGGAAGGATCACTGGGAAGGGTGTGAAGGGTCACTGGGAAGGGTGTGAAGGATCACTGGGAAGGGTGTGAAGGATCACTGGGAAGGGTGTGAAGGATCACTGGGAACGGTGTGAAGGATCACTGGGAACGGTGTGAAGGATCATTGGGAAGTGTCACTGGGAAGGGTGTGAAGAATCACTGGGAAGGGAGGGAAGGATCACTGGGAAGGGTGGGAAGGATCACTGGGAAGGGTGGGAAGGATCACTGGGAAGGGTGTGAAGGATCACTGGGAAGGGTGTGAAGGGTCACAGGGAAGGGTGTGAAGGATCACTGGGAAGGGTGTGAAGGATCACTGGGAAGGGTGGGAAGGATCACTGGGAAGGGTGTGAAGGATCACTGGGAAGGGTGTGAAGGATCACTGGGAAGGGTGTGAAGGATCACTGGGAAGGGTGGGAAGGGTCACTGGGAAGGGTGTGAAGGGTCACTGGGAAGGGTGGGAAGGATCACTGGGAAAGGTGGGAAGGGTCACTTGGAAGGGTGTGAAGGGTCACTGGGAAGGGTGTGAAGGATCACTGGGAAGGGTGTGAAGGGTCACTGGGAAGGGTGTGAAGGGTCACTGGGAAGGGTGTGAAGGGTCACTGGGAAGGGTGAGAAGGATCACTGGGAAGGGTGAGAAGGATCACTGGGAAGGGTGGGAAGGATCACTGGGAAGTGTGTGAAGGATCACTGGGAAGGGTGTGAAGGATCACTGGGAATGGTCACTGGGAAGGGTGGAAAGGGTCACTGGGAAGGGTGGGAAGGATCATTGGGAAGGGTGGGAAGGATCACTGGGAAGGGTGTGAAGGGTCACTGGGAAGGGTGTGAAGGATCACTGGGAAGGGTGTGAAGGATCACTGGGAAGGGTGTGAAGGATCACTGGGAACGGTGTGAAGGATCACTGGGAACGGTGTGAAGGATCATTGGGAAGTGTCACTGGGAAGGGTGTGAAGAATCACTGGGAAGGGAGGGAAGGATCACTGGGAAGGGTGGGAAGGATCACTGGGAAGGGTGGGAAGGATCACTGGGAAGGGTGTGAAGGATCACTGGGAAGGGTGTGAAGGGTCACAGGGAAGGGTGTGAAGGATCACTGGGAAGGGTGTGAAGGATCACTGGGAAGGGTGGGAAGGATCACTGGGAAGGGTGTGAAGGATCACTGGGAAGGGTGTGAAGGATCACTGGGAAGGGTGTGAAGGATCACTGGGAAGGGTGGGAAGGGTCACTGGGAAGGGTGTGAAGGGTCACTGGGAAGGGTGGGAAGGATCACTGGGAAGGGTGGGAAGGGTCACTTGGAAGGGTGTGAAGGGTCACTGGGAAGGGTGTGAAGGATCACTGGGGTGTGAAGGGTCACTGGGGTGTGAAGGGTCACTGGGAAGGGTGTGAAGGGTCACTGGGAAGGGTGTGAAGGGTCACTGGGAAGGGTGTGAAGGATCACTGGGAAGGGTGGGAAGGGTCACATGGAAGGGTGTGAAGGATCACTGGGAAGGGTGGAAAGGGTCGCTACGTGGAGGTCTTATTGCCTGTGTGCTATCTGGATTATCACTGCTCTCACTGGTCGCCTGGCACCTAACACCTGCCATAACTACAGTACTCTATTATTATGCCACACATGTAACATCTCCCCCCCCCCCGCACCTTCAACACACATGTGTATTGTCTCACACATTTCCCCATAGGCTGACCCCCTCCCCCCCCTCAACGGACACGTGTGCAACCACATAGAGGTAGTACACGTGCAACAACACACAGTTGATAGGTGGGACCAAAGAGCCAAAGCTCAACCCCCGCAAGCACAAATAGGTGAGTACACACACATATGCAACATACAGTGTGAGGTTCATCCTCATAGCTCCCTGTTACGGTCCTACTGGGACACAACCGGGTTCTTCTCTGATGGTAGTAGAGTTTGGGAATCCGGCCCCAAGTTAGTAGAGGCTTTCAAGGGGTGTGTTCCATAACGCAAGGTAAATTAAAGGGGGAGGGATACAAATGTTCCAGTTTTTCTGATATATTTACCACCACCATACATAAATAAATAACAGTCGCACGCGGGGATTATTACTACACTTATGTACAGTTGCATCTTCCTCCGAAGACACTGGATGCTCAACGATGCTCACTCTGGATAGCCCTGGTTCCTTCTTCTGTGGCCCACGATGAATCCACTATAACTATGACGAATCTACCCTGGCCACAGGCCAGCCAAATCACAGTCCCACTGGGTGCTTCGTCGTGGAGGCCTTCAACCACACTCCAGCCTGTAGCTGGCAGGTACCGATCAGCTCCGCTGTATAGGCCACTCCACAACCGATACTTAGGGTTGCGAGCCCTAGCCAGGAACTTCGTGTGACTCGCTGGTCACTCTCCTCATACGGCACCCCAGTGGGTGGTCTCCTCCACCAGCCAACCCCGGATAACGCGATTCCCAACACTGCCCTGTTTATTTGAGCCTTTTAGAGATAAATCTAAGCTCACTCTGTATGATATGACAACCTATCTTATTACCATGGATAAATTACCTGAAATCCTTGTACTGTACCCACATTTTTCTTCCAGTAGATGAACGACATATGAGATTCAGAAACAAGTAGTGTATTGTGAGGACTAATAATAAACAGAAGCTCCCCTATGACTCTGTAATATCCCCATTGGCCAAACTATTATGTATTAACGACAAGACCTACCATTAATGTATGATGACTTACTGTAAATATGTAGCTCTTGTAATAGCACTTTCTCTGTAACTAGCTGACATTGTATCTATAAGGTGTGAAGGATTGAAGAAATTGTTTATGTAATAATCTAAGATGAGGTCTGATAAAGACCTTTTGTGCCCTCTGTAATGCTTTTGTGCTACCGCTCACAGGATGAGTATGGGGTGCACAATAAACTAGCCGCCTTCGGCGGCAACAATCAACCAACACTGCCACTCCTCAGGCAGGCTATTACTCTCCACAGAGTTCGTCCAGGGATGGCTCACAGCTTCTTCAAAGCAGACTGATGAGCAGACCTTTTCTGCCTTGGGTAGACTGGTCCATCGTCCAACACAGCAGGCCCAGGTCGACTCTGCAATCAGGCACGTCATTAATACTGGGACGCTTCACTCACAAGCTTAGACAGAAACGTCCACCTCTTCACTCCATAGATGGCGTTCACTGTCTAAGCACCACCTCACCAGAGGTCAGCAGCGGCTACGTCGCGAGTCAACTAGGACAGGAATCCAACACTTATTGCTGGCCTATCCTGTCACCACTAGATGGCGTCGTCCATTTGGAGTGGGTTTCGGGAGCGGACTCACAGATGGCGTTGTCGTCACCGCTCCGTGCTCCAACGCTGGACTCGGGTCCGTAACACTCCCACATGATAGGGAGCTATTAGGATGAAATTAGATTCATTTTTATTTTACTTTTGAGAAAGGTAAAGGTTGGACAATTGTTTAATTCATCAGGGAGGGAGTTGCATAGACTCATGGGTCCTTTTATGTGCATGGAGTGTTTGCCCAGATTTAGCCTGACTCTGGGGATATCAAAGAGTTTTTTTGTTTCTGGTGTGGTGCTCATGGGTTCTATAACACCTATGAAGGATGTGATAGAACTCGTGACACTAGCTTGGGACTAGAACCGAGGAACAAAATTTTGTATATGTAGATAGCACAAGAGAATGTGTGGAGTGAGTGTATGTTTAGCGTGTTAAGGAACTTAAACAGTGGGGCTGAGTATTGTCTAAAGACAGAGTTTGTTATTGTTCTGATAACGGATTTTTGCTGGGTGATGATGGGCTTGAGGTAATTTGCAGTGGTTGAACCTCATGCACAGATAGCATATGTAAGATGGGGGGGGGGTAGATTGGCGTGTAGTATAATGAGAGGAGAGCAGAATTAGGAACATAATATCTGATTTTAGAAAGTATACACACAGTTTTCTTTAATACTTTTTTGGCTATGTGCTGTTTGTGTGTGGGAGCTGAACTTTAGTTTCTTATCAGTGTATAAGCCAATGATCTCTCCATTTTTATTGCTAATGTTAGCACTTTTTTTTACAGTCAAAGTTTATTTTGACTATTTATATGTTTGGTAGACTATTTTTACTGCCTCTCCCACCTGTTGTTCAACTTTCGGTAAATTGATGATGATTGACTTGATCATCATCAATTTACTTGATTATCATTCTCAAGACAATCGACTTGAGAATGGTCCAGGACGGACCGGGAGAAACCTTTCCCCATGCCAGGAATACACGTTGGTATATAGGCGGTAAAGGGAACAGGGCAGGACCTACTGCTTAAGCAGGAGATTACCGTAACAAAATAAAACACCTTCCCTACCCTTCACCACCTACTCTACCCTTCACCACCTACTCTATCTTTCACCACCTACTCTACCTTTCACCACCTACTCTACCTTTCACCACCTACTCTATCCTTCACCACCTACTCTACCATTCACCACATAATCTACCTTTCACCACCTACTCTACCCTTCACCTCCTTCTCTACCCTTCACCTCCTACTCTACCTTTCACCACCTTCTCTACTCTTCACCACCTACTCTACCCTTCACCACCTACTCTACTCTTCACCAACTACTCTACCCTTCACCTCTTATTCTACCTTTCACCTCCTACTCTACCTTTCACCACCTACTCTACTCTTCACCACCTACTCTACCCTTCACCACCTACTCTACCTTTCACCACCTACTCTACCCTTCACCACCTACTCTACCTTTCACCACCTACTCTACCCTTCACCACCTACTCTACCTTTCACCACCTACTCTACCCTTCAATACCTACTCTACCCTTCACCACCTACTCTACCCTTCACCACCTACTCTACCTTTCACGGAGAAAAACGAAACAGAAGGAAAAGGTGCCCAGCAGAATTGGAGAGAACGGCAGCAGGAGCACAAGGCTAGAAAAGGACAGAGGACTGTCCCAAGGAGCATTACACTCCAGCAGCCGCCCACTAAGCCCCCCTCACGGCAACAACGAGCTGAGCAGGGAGGGGGGTACTAGTATAAAAAGCTATGAAATGTTCAGATCTGAAACCTATATCTATGGGCAGCACAAAACGTCCACTAGACTGTGCGACACAGTGGTTGCAAGGATCAGGTTGGGTTACCGTTATCTGTGGCAGGTGGCTACAGGTGACGGATCTCCCAATCCTGAGCACTCCAGTTGCAAACTCTGTGAGCAGGAACTGCGGCATGATCTCCCACACTACATCACCGAATGCCCAGTTATTACACCTTTCAGACCAGTTGGCATGAGGTACCTGGAGCTTTGCAATTACTTTATTCATTCTCGTATTCTTGAAGATATCCTCACAGCGTACCCAAAATTTGCCAGTGCAGGCTACTAAACACATGGCCCTGTATGACTAACCATCCTGCGAGATGGGGACTTTTATTACCACTGCTGCCTTATTCACTCTTGTGTTGATGATATCCTCAAAATGCACCCAGAGTCTGCCAGTGCAGACTGCCCATCACATGCCTCTGTATGACTAACCATCCTGTGTGATGGGGATTTTTTAGCATCACGAAGTTAGCTTTTTTGACACACTGTACTCCACTTTATAATGTCTAGAGTAGCTGCACTAATGCAGATGTACCTAATGTATTAATAAAAAAAAATTAACCTGATCCCTTCCAAGTGCTATATAGTCGTAATGGCTTGACGCTTTTTCCTGATAGTTCCTTTCCTTCATTCGTTGACAATTTATATATAACGCGGGCGTGGATCACTCTAATTCCTCTGAGGTTCAGGAGAACAAGTCAGGGAATAGTCGGAAACTCCAGTTTGGCAGCAGCAGTAATTGCTTCTGGAGTCTTTCCCTATTAAGACCACTCAATAGCCCGGTCGATGGCGCTTCGGCGTTACACACGCCTGAGCGGGGCCAGGCCCCTGTTCGAGTCTCTTCGAGCCCAGGTGAATGAAACAGAAGGAAAATCTCGTATTCCGGGAAAAAAGGAAAAAGATCTGAAAGTAACTCAAGTATTGGGAACTGGAACAATTAATACGGGGCTAAGTAGCATTAATAAGTTATAACTGAAGGAACGGAGGTAAGTGTAGAGAGAGAGAGACCGGTGAAAATAGCACAAGCAACACTTTTAAGATTTTAAGAGTCACCACAAGCGTAAATCACCAAAACGGTGATTTACACTGATATATCGCGTCATTGTGATTTACACTGATATATCGCACCATTGTAATTTACATTGCGATCACTCAGAAATGCTTAAGGATTAAGGAACAATAAATACGGAACGAAGGAAGCACAAAATAAAATAACACGCGCAAAACAAAAATAAAAAAAAAGCTGAAGGCTTCAATACGCAGCGTAGTCTAAGAAAGAGCAATAAGCAGTATTGCGTAGTGCTGTTTCTTGATATCCAGCTTCACACCACTGGGAAGGGTCACTGGGAAGGGTGGAAAGGATCACTGGGAAGGGTGTGAAGGGTCACTGGGAAGGGTGTGAAGGGTCCCTGGGAAGGGTGTGAAGGGTCCCTGGGAAGGGTGTGAAGGGTCACTGGGAAGGGTGGGAAGGATCACTGGGAAGGGTGTGAAGGGTCACTGGGAAGGATCACTGGGAAGGGTGTGAAGGGTCCCTGGGAAGGATCACTGGGAAGGGTGTGAAGGGTCCCTGGGAAGGATCACTGGGAAGGGTGTGAAGGGTCACTGGGAAGGGTGTGAAGGGTCACTGGGAAGGATCACTGGGAAGGGTGTGAAGGGTCACTGGGAAGGATCACTAGGAAGGGTCACTGGGAAGGGTGTGAAAGATCACTGGGAAAGGTGTGAAGGATCACTGGGAAGGGTGGGAAGGATCACTGGGAAGGGTGGGAAGGATCACTGGGAAGGGTCACTGGGAAAGATCACTGGGAAGGGTCACTGGGAAGGGTGGGAAGGATCACTGGGAAGGGTCACTGGGAAAGATCACTGGGAAGGGTCACTGGGAAGGGTCACTGGGAAGGGTGTGAAGGGTCACTGGGAAGGATCACTGGGAAGGGTGTGAAGGGTCACTGGGAAGGGTGTGAAGGGTCACTGGGAAGGGTGCGAAGGGTCACTGGGAAGAGTGGGAAGGATCACTGGGAAGGGTGTGAAGGATCACTGGGAAGGGTGTGAAGGATCACTGGGAAGGGTGTGAAGGATCACTGGGAAGGGTGTGAAGGATCACTGGGAAGGGTGTGAAGGGTCACTGGGAAGGGTGTGAAGGGTCACTGGGAAGGGTGTGAAGGGTCACTGGGAAGGATCACTGGGAAGGGTGTGAAGGATCACTGGGAAGGGTGTGAAGGGTTACTGGGAAGGGTGTGAAGGGTCACTGGGAAGTGTGGGAAGGGTCACTGGGAAGGGTCACTGGGAAGGATCACTGGGGTGTGAAGGGTCACTGGGAAGGGTGAGAAGGATCACTGGGAAGGGTGTGAAGGGTCACTGGGAAGGGTGGGAAGGGTCACTGGGAAAGGTGGGAAGGGTCACTGGGAAGGGTGTGAAGAATCACTGGGAAGGGTGTGAAGGGTCACTGGGAAGGGTGGGAAGGATCACTGGGAAGAGTGGGAAGGATCACTAGGAAGGGTGTGAAGGATCACTGGGAAGGGTGTGAAGGATCACTGGGAAGGGTGTGAAGGATCACTGGGAAGGGTGTGAAGGATCACTGGGAAGGGTGTGAAGGATCACTGGGAAGGGTGTGAAGGATCACTGGGAAGGGTGTGAAGGATCACTGGGAAGGGTGTGAAGGATCACTGGGAAGGATCACTGGGAAGGGTGTGAAGGGTCACTGGGAAGGGTGGGAAGGATCACTGGGAAGGGTGTGAAGGGTCACTGGGAAGGGTGGGAAGGATCACTGGGAAGAGTGGGAAGGGTCACTGGGAAGGGTGTGAAGGATCACTGGGAAGGGTGTGAAGGATCACTGGGAAGGATGTGAAGGATCACTGGGAAGGGTGTGAAGGATCACTGGGAAGGGTGTGAAGGATCACTGGGAAGGTTGTGAAGGATCACTGGGAAGAGTGGGAAGGATCACTGGGAAGGGTGGGAAGGATCACTGGGAAGGGTGTGAAGGGTCACTGGGAAGGGTGTGAAGGATCACTGGGAAGGGTGTGAAGGATCACTGGGAAGGGTGAGAAGGATCACTGGGAAGGGTGAGAAGGATCACTGGGAAGGGTGGGAAGGATCACTGGGAAGTGTGTGAAGGATCACTGGGAAGGGTGTGAAGGATCACTGGGAAGGGTCACTGGGAAGGGTGGAAAGGGTCACTGGGAAGGGTGGGAAGGATCACTGGGAAGGGTGTGAAGGGTCACTGGGAAGGGTGTGAAGGATCACTGGGAAGGGTGTGAAGGATCACTGGGAATTTAAGGGTGTGAAGGATCACTGGGAACGGTGTGAAGGATCACTGGGAACGGTGTGAAGGATCACTGGGAACGGTGTGAAGGATCATTGGGAAGTGTCACTGGGAAGGGTGTGAAGAATCACTGGGAAGGGAGGGAAGGATCACTGGGAAGGGTGGGAAGGATCACTGGGAAGGGTGGGAAGGATCACTGGGAAGGGTGTGAAGGGTCACTGGGAAGGGTGTGAAGGATCACTGGGAAGAGTGGGAAGGATCACTGGGAAGGGTGTGAAGGATCACTGGGAAGGGAGGGAAGGATCACTGGGAAGGGTGGGAAGGATCACTGGGAAGGGTGGGAAGGATCACTGGGAAGGGTGTGAAGGGTCACTGGGAAGGGTGTGAAGGGTCACTGGGAAGGGTGGGAAGGATCACTGGGAAGGGTGGGAAGGGTCACTTGGAAGAGTGTGAAGGGTCACTGGGAAGGGTGTGAAGGATCACTGGGAAGGGTGTGAAGGGTCACTTGGAAGGGTGTGAAGGATCACTGGGAAGGGTGGGAAGGGTCACATGGAAGGGTGTGAAGGATCACTGGGAAGGGTGGAAAGGGTCGCTACGTGGAGGTCTTATTGCCTGTGTGCTATCTGGATTATCACTGCTCTCACTGGTCGCCTGGCACCTAACACCTGCCATAACTACAGTACTTTATTATTATGCCACACATGTAACATCTCCACCCCCCCCACACCTTCAACACACATGTGTGTTGTCTCACCCCTTTCCCCATAGGCTGACCCCCTCCCCCCCTCAACGGACACGTGTGCAACCACATAGAGGTAGTGGTTGTTGATAGGTGGGACCAAACAGCCAAAGCTTAACCCCCGCAAGCACAAATAGGTGAGTACACACACATATGCAACATACAGTGTGAGGTTCATCCTCTTAGCTCCCTGTTACGGCCCTACTGGGACGCAACCGGGTTCTTCTCTGATGGTAGTAGAGTTTGGGAATCCGGCCCCAAGTTAGTAGAGGCTTTCAAGGGGTGTGTTCCATAACGCAAGGTAAATTAAAGGGGGAGGGATACAAATGTTCCAGTTTTTCTGATATATTTACCACCACCATATATAAATAAATAACAGTCGCACGCGGGGATTATTACTACACTTATGTACAGTTGCATCTTCCTCCGAAGACATTGGATGCTCAACGATGCTCACTCTGGATAGCCCTGGTTCCTTCTTCTGTGGCCCACGATGAATCCACTATAACTATGACGAATCTACCCTGGCCACAGGCCAGCCAAATTACAGTCCCACTGGGTGCTTCGTCGTGGAGGCCTTCAACCACAATCCACCCTGTAGCTGGCAGATACTGATCAGCTCCGCTGTATAGGCCACTCCACAACCGATACTTAGGGTTGCGAGCCCTAGCCAGGAACTTCGTGTGACTCGCTGGTCACTCTCCTCATACGGCACCCCAGTGGGTGGTCTCCTCCACCAGCCAACCCCGGATAACGCGATTCCCAACACTGCCCTGTTTATTTGAGCCTTTTAGAGATAAATCTAAGCTCACTCTGTATGATATGGCAACCTATCTTATTACCATGGATAAATTACCTGAAATCCTTGTACTGTACCCACATTTTTCTTCCAGTAGATGAACGACATATGAGATTCAGAAACAAGTAGTGTATTGTGAGGACTAATAATAAACAGAAGCTCCCCTATGACTCTAATATCCCCATTGGCCAAACTATTATGTATTAACGACAAGACCTACCATTAATGTATGATGACTTACTGTAAATATGTAGCTCTTGTAATAGCACTTTCTCTGTAACTAGCTGACATTGTATCTATAAGGTGTGAAGGATTGAAGAAATTGTTTATGTAATAATCTAAGATGAGGTCTGATAAAGACCTTTTGTGCCCTCTGTAATGCTTTTGTGCTACCGCTCACAGGATGAGTATGGGGTGCACAATAAACTAGCCGCCTTCGGCGGCAACAATCAACCAACACTGCCACTCCTCAGGCAGGCTATTACTCTCCACAGAGTTCGTCCAGGGATGGCTCACAGCTTCTTCAAAGCAGACTGATGAGCAGACCTTTGCTGCCTTGGGTAGACTGGTCCATCGTCCAACACAGCAGGCCCAGGTCGACTCTGCAATCAGACACGTCATTAATACTGGGACGCTTCACTCACAAGCTTAGACAGAAACGTCCACCTCTTCACTCCATAGATGGCGTTCACTGTCTAAGCACCACCTCACCAGAGGTCAGCAGCGGCTACGTCGCGAGTCAACTAGGACAGGAATCCAACACTTATTGCTGGCCTATCCTGTCACCACTAGATGGCGTCGTCCATTTGGAGTGGGTTTCGGGAGCGGACTCACAGATGGCGTTGTCGTCACCGCTCCGTGCTCCAACGCTGGACTCGGGTCCGTAACACTCCCACATGATAGGGAGCTATTAGGATGAAATTAGATTCATTTTTATTTTACTTTTGAGAAAGGTAAAGGTTGGACAATTGTTTAATTCATCAGGGAGGGAGTTGCATAGACTCATGGGTCCTTTTATGTGCATGGAGTGTTTGCCCAGATTTAGCCTGACTCTGGGGATATCAAAGAGTTTTTTTGTTTCTGGTGTGGTGCTCATGGGTTCTATAACACCTATGAAGGATGTGATAGAACTCGTGACACTAGCTTGGGACTAGAACCGAGGAACAAAATTTTGTATATGTAGATAGCACAAGAGAATGTGTGGAGTGAGTGTATGTTTAGCGTGTTAAGGAACTTAAACAGTGGGGCTGAGTATTGTCTAAAGACAGAGTTTGTTATTGTTCTGATAACGGATTTTTGCTGGGTGATGATGGGCTTGAGGTAATTTGCAGTGGTTGAACCTCATGCACAGATAGCATATGTAAGATGGGGGGGGGTAAATTGGCGTGTAGTATAATGAGAGGAGAGCAGAATTAGGAACATAATATCTGATTTTAGAAAGTATACACACAGTTTTGTTTAATACTTTTTTGGCTATGTGCTGTTTGTGTGTGGGAGCTGAACTTTAGTTTCTTATCAGTGTATAAGCCAATGATCTCTCCATTTTTATTGCTAATGTTAGCACTTTTTTTTTACAGTCAAAGTTTCTTTTGACTATTTATATGTTTGGTAGACTATTTTTACTGCCTCTCCCACCTGTTGTTCAACTTTCGGTAAATTGATGATGATTGACTTGATCATCATCAATTTACTTGATTATCATTCTCAAAACAATCGACTTGAGAATGGTCCAGGACGGACCGGGAGAAACCTTTCCCCATGCCAGGAATACACGTTGGTATATAGGCGGTAAAGGGAACAGGGCAGGACCTACTGCTTAAGCAGGAGATTACCGTAACAAAATAAAACACCTTCCCTACCCTTCACCACCTACTCTACCCTTCACCACCTACTCTACCTTTCACCACCTACTCTACCTTTCACCACCTACTCTACCTTTCACCACCTACTCTATCCTTCACCACCTACTCTACCCTTCACCACATACTCTACCTTTCACCGCCTACTCTACCCTTCACCTCCTTCTCTACCCTTCACCTCCTACTCTACCTTTCACCACCTACTCTACTCTTCACCACCTACTCTACCCTTCACCACCTACTCTACTCTTCACCACCTACTCTACCCTTCACCTCTTATTCTACCTTTCACCTCCTACTCTACCTTTCACCACCTACTCTACTCTTCACCACCTACTCTACCCTTCACCACCTACTCTACCTTTCACCACCTACTCTACCCTTCACCACCTACTCTACCTTTCACCATCTACTCTACCCTTCACCACCTACTCTACCCTTCACCACATAATCTACCTTTCACCACCTACTCTACCCTTCACCTCCTTCTCTACCCTTCACCACCTACTCTACCTTTCACCACCTACTCTACCCTTCACCACCTACTCTACCTTTCACCACCTACTCTACCCTTCACCACCTACTCTACCTTTCACCACCTACTCTACCCTTCAATACCTACTCTACCCTTCACCACCTACTCTACCTTTCACGGAGAAAAACGAAACAGAAGGAAAAGGTGCCCAGCAGAATTGGAGAGAACGGCAGCAGGAGCACAAGGCTAGAAAAGGACAGAGGACTGTCCCAAGGATCATCACACTCCAGCAGCCGCCCACTAAGCCCCCCTCATGGCAACAACGAGCTGAGCAGGGAGGGGGGGTACTAGTATAAAAAGCTATGAAATGTTCAGATCTGAAACCTATATCTATGGGCAGCACAAAACGTCCACTAGACTGTGCGACACAGTGGTTGCAAGGATCAGGTTGGGTTACCGTTACCTGTGGCAGGTGGCTACAGGTGACGGATCTCCCAATCCTGAGCACTCCAGTTGCAAACTCTGTGAGCAGGAACTGCGGCATGATCTCCCACACTACATCACCGAATGCCCAGTTATTAGACCTTTCAGACCAGTTGGCATGAGGTACCTGGAGCTTTGCAATTACTTTATTCATTCTCGTATTCTTGAAGATATCCTCACAGCGTACCCAAAATTTGCCAGTGCAGGCTACTAAACACATGGCCCTGTATGACTAACCATCCTGCGAGATGGGGACTTTTATTACCACTGCTGCCTTATTCACTCTTGTGTTGATGATATCCTCAAAATGCACCCAGAGTCTGCCAGTGCAGACTGCCCATCACATGCCTCTGTATGACTAACCATCCTGTGTGATGGGGATTTTTTAGCATCACGAAGTTAGCTTTTTTGACACTGTACTCCACTTTATAATGTCTAGAGTAGCTGCACTAATGCAGATGTACCTAATGTATTAATAAAAAAAAATTAACCTGATCCCTTCCAAGTGCTATATTGTCGTAATGGCTTGACGCTTTTTCCTGATAGTTCCTTTCCTTCATTCGTTGACAATTTATATATAACGCGGGCGTGGATCACTCTAATTCCTCTGAGGTTCAGGAGAACAAGTCAGGGAATAGTCGGAAACTCCAGTTTGGCAGCAGCAGTAATTGCTTCTGGAGTCTTTCCCTATTAAGACCACTCAATAGCCCGGTCGATGGCGCTTCAGCGTTACACACGCCTGAGGGGGGCCAGGCCCCTGTTCGAGTCTCTTCGAGCCCAGGTGAATGAAACAGAAGGAAAATCTCGTATTCCGGGAAAAAAGGAAAAAGATCTGAAAGTAACTCAAGTATTAGGAACTGGGACAATTAATACGGGGCTAAGTAGCATTAATAAGTTATAACTGAAGGAACGGAGGAAAGTGTAGAGAGAGAGAGACCGGTGAAAATAGCACAAGCAACACTTTTAAGATTTTAAGAGTCACCACAAGAGTAAATCACCAAAACGGTGATTTACACTGATATATCGCGTCATTGTGATTTACACTGATATATCGCACCATTGTAATTTACATTGCGATCACTCAGAAATGCTTAAGGATTAAGGAACAATAAATACGGAACGAAGGAAGCACAAAATAAAATAACACGCGCAAAACAAAAATAAAAAACAGCTGAAGGCTTCAATACGCAGCGTAGTCTAAGAAAGAGCAATAAGCAGTATTGCGTAGTGCTGTTTCTTGATATCCAGCTTCACACCACTGGGAAGGGTGGGAAGGATCACTGGGAAGGGTGTGAAGGGTCACTGGGAAGGATCACTGGGAAGGGTGTGAAGGGTCCCTGGGAAGGATCACTGGGAAGGGTGTGAAGGGTCCCTGGGAAGGATTACTGGGAAGGGTGTGAAGGGTCACTGGGAAGGGTGTGAAGGGTCCCTGGGAAGGATCACTGGGAAGGGTGTGAAGGGTCCCTGGGAAGGATCACTGGGAAGGGTGTGAAGGGTCCCTGGGAAGGATCACTGGGAAGGGTGTGAAGGGTCACTGGGAAGGGTGTGAAGGGTCCCTGGGAAGGATCACTGGGAAGGGTGTGAAGGGTCACTGGGAAGGATCACTGGGAAGGGTGTGAAGGATCACTGAGGTGTGAATGATCACTGGGAAAGGTGGGTAGGATCACCGGGAAGGGTGGGAAGGATCATTGGGAAGGATCACTGGGAAGGGTGGGAAGGATCACTGGGAAGGATCACTGGGAAGGGTGGGAAGGGTCACTGAGAAGGATCACTGGGAAGGGTGTGAAGGATCACTGGGAAGAGTCACTGTGAAGGATCACTGGGAAGAGTCACTGGGAAGGGTGTGAAGGGTCACTGGGAAGGGTGTGAAGGATCACTGGGAAGGATCACTGGGAAGGGTGGAAAGGATCACTGGGAAGGGTGGGAAGGATCACTGGGAAGGGTGGGAAGGATCACTGGGAAGGGTGTGAAGGATCACTGGGAAGGGTGGGAAGGATCACTGGGAAGGGTCATTGGTAAGGGTGGGAAGGATCACTGGGAAGGGTGTGAAGGGTCACTGGGAAGGGTGTGAAGGATCATTGGGAAGGGTGTGAAGGATCACTGGGATGGGTGGGAAGGATCACTGGGAAGGGTGTGAAGGATCACTGGGAAGGGTGTGAAGTATCACTGGGAAGGGTGGGAAGGATCACTGTGAAGGGTCACTGGGAAGGGTGGGAAGGATCACTGGGAAGGGTGTGAAGGATCACTTGGAAGGGTGTGAAGGGTCACTTGGAAGGGTGTGAATGATCACTGGGAAGGGTGTGAAGGGTCACTGGGAAGGGTGTGAAGGATCACTGGGAAGGGTGGGAAGGATCACTGGGAAGGGTGTGAAGGGTCACTGGGAAGGGTGTGAAGGATCACTGGGAAGGGTGGGAAGGGTCACTGGGAAGGGTGTGAAGGGTCACTTGGAAGGGTGTGAATGATCACTGGGAAGGGTGTGAAGGGTCACTGGGAAGGGTGTGAAGGGTCACTGGGAAGGGTGTGATGGGTCACTGGGAAGGGTGTGAAGGGTCACTGGGAAGGGTGTGAAGGGTCACTGGGAAGGGTGGTGATCCTTCACACCACCTCCAAACTCACCCACAACACTAACAATATACTTATGGCAAGTCTCGTGGTAAATTATTTATTATAAACCATAAAAAATACGCCAAAACTTGATTTAAATTTTATAATTCAACCTTATACTTACAACAAAAAACGGAGATATTCTGGGGTAAACTATTAATAGACTGGGTGAATCTAACATCACAAGCAGGATAACCATTTCCTAATCTGGTTTATGTTCCACCCATAACTTGTGACGTGATCACCAAGAACACTGACACACTAAATGATATCAGTGAAGCAGGGAGAGTGAAAGAGTACATTCGTCGACCTTGAGGTGCTAGCAAGTGGAGCTAGTTGAGCGCTGTGGACTTCACTCTTGGAAGGTGCTAGCCAGTGGGGCTTGTTGAGCGCTGTGGGCTTTACACTTCGAAGGTGCTAGCCAGTGGGGCTAGTTGAGCGTTGTGGACTTCACTGATTGAACGTGTAACGCACGTTTATGTTACGTTGTTGAGTAGATTAGATATACAGTGTGTAGTGGGTTTTCATATTTATTTAGTAGTCTTGGATACAGCAGTGTCGTGGACGTTCAGACGGAGCTTGGAGCAGAGCAGAGAGCTGAGTGAGGCCGGAGTCGTGGAACTCTATGTGGGAGAGCGTGGCGGCTCGATGGGGAATTGTAAGCGTCTAAACTTGATGGGGAACGAGAGCGTTGTAGCTCGATGCGGTCGTAGTCTGCTGTCTGCTCAGTGTCGAAGCTGTAGCGTCTTGGGGGTCGATTAGAACAGCCTACGCCGAGTGCTACATTCTTGACTGTGGAAATTGTACTCTTGGCTATTCTCATATCACTTGCTTATATTCGGTGACTACACCTCAGCTTCCTCCAAGATAAAATAACCAGGATGGAGAGAATGTTACCTGTAAAGAGGGATAGGATTGTAGCTTGTGTAATTAGTGCTAATTAGTTAGGCCATTAAGGAAGGAAGGAAACTATCAGGGAGAAAGCGCCAAGCCACTGTAGTGAGCATATTGTTTGTACTCGCTACAGGCGTAATAGTGAGTGCGCTAAGGTTAATTTTAAGTGCTATTTTATTACTTACCTTAAACATTACACTATATTTCCACCAAGGTTAGGGACCTCTGAATGTGAGTAGGATCATAGTTTTAAAAGAACCCAGTTACGGAGGGTCTGGTAACAATTTCGATTCACAATCGAGAATTCACGTTCGAATCCCAGCCGAGACAAATTATTGAGCACGTTTTCTATCACCTAATATCCCTGGTTTACCTAGCAGAAAATAGATACTGTTGGGGTTTCCCCTTCTCTATTCTTACTCTGGGGTGAGCAATAGTTATGCTTGAGGTCACTCACCGTAGCCCTGCGGGTCTTCACTCGATCCTCACGGCGCCACTGCACGCCAGGAGAGTCTCCCAGTCAATCTCAACGGCCTCTGATTAAGAAAGAGTGGGAACACGACTCGTTCACTTGACTGTCGTGTGCCCTCCCCAACAATCGGGCTCTACGGTTAACCACAAGGTCGCCAACTGGTGTTTTAGGTGGCCAGTAACACCTCAGTGAACTGGTTGAATCAGTGGTAGCCTTGGCAAGGTCACACTCAAAGATCAGAAGTTCAGGCAGGTATGTACTCTTATCACTCTATGCTTTCAGTATAATATAGCCACAAGATCAATGGAGGGAATGATATAAACACAAAGATAGTTTTGTATTTTACTTAAAATGCATGAAAGATGTCACAAGGCCAAACAATAATAAATAAATCAACTGATCCTGGCTGCGGCCGGTAGTTCCCACGAATAGTATGCACTCACTAAGTGGCAACACCTCCCCTCCTCATCAAGTGTCAAGAACAGCTGATCGCCTGGCCCCCGCGCGAAAGCTTATTGCTTGTTTTCTAGATTCACGCGCGCTGTTTCTTTAAGTTCTCCAATATTACTAGAAACTCGCACACTCGATATTGGCACAATAGCACGTATCACTTAGTTACACTGTACTCAGGCTCAAACATTCGTTTCTACAATCAATGCTACAATGACTCATTGTAATGGTTTTCCTTGCCCTTCATTCAATGACATATTATGAAGTATTAAACACTGGAGTTTTCAGTACTTTCTCTCGTGGGCGATAATACAATAATTCACTGTACCCTCAAATGATTAATCACTGCTTGAACATAGACATATATAACGTATATAAATCAACATCAATACATGGAAAATAAATAGTTTCTGGGCACGTAGCCTAACCTCCAAATACTGGCATAATATTATATATAATTTATCACTATATGTTCACATCAAAATCTCTAGAAAGATATACAATACACAGTAAATTATCACTGGTTCCTGGTGCCTGTACACACCAACAATAAACATAAGTATTATAAGTACTCTTGATAGTACTACACGGCAAACTGGTGCCTCACTGTGACATTGGTGAGACTTGCTCACGACATATAAAATCCTCAGGCTAGGTAATATAGCCGAATAACATAGCTAACTAAAGGGGAAAGGGGAGGGAACTAGAAACACCTACTTCAACCTATCCTCCGATGAGAGTCGAGATGTAGCGCCTGGTCCTCGTGTCGGGAACGCCCCCACACACACGTCGTCGTGTCCTACCGGAACCACTCGTCGTCCCGCCGTTTAGCGCGTCGTCTCCGTGCTCTCTTCACTGCAGGTCCGTCCTCCTTCTTGTCTCCTTGAAGGGTTGGAGTCGGTCTCCTGGCCGTCGTCTTCTCCCAAAAACGGCTGCCGCCTACGTCTCAGCTACAGTCGTCCGGATTCCCAAATAGTCCTCTCCTTCCTCAGCTACCCAGTGGCTCTGTCAGCCACTACGCTGTCACGAACTGGTGAACTGCCACAGACGTCACATACGTCACTGCACGGCTTCACTGCTTCTTCTTGCACAGTACCTGACTGGAGCACTTGTTGCTCAAATAACCGTCGATTCCCTCTCTGGTTCAACACATGAACTAGGGAAGACCTCACAGAGTACTGGCAGACTTCAGGTGACGCGTAAATCCACGGGAGCGGGAAACAACTGTCAAACTGACAGGACCAATCGTCGCACGCCCGACCTCTTTGACGTGTCGTGTCTGACTGCTGGCGCCAGCTCGGTGCGCGACCTGGACCCCCTTCCTTCGTGACGTCACTTTCGCCACGGGAAGTTCTCATTGGCTCCCGGTGCCACATTGCTGTCGGTGACCAATCCGGTGCCACTGATGTCACATGGTTTTGGCGGGAAATCAGGAAGGCAAGCGCCATCTTGGCTTCCTAAAGGGCCTATACCACAGGCCAAAATATTACTATTTCACAAATTTCTCGGCTCTCCGAGAACACTCCACTCTCTCCCATATGTCAAATTGAAGCCTGCTACGTAGAGAATGCTTGGGAAAAGTAGACATGACTCTTACTGCAGGCGTGGGAGAATTATAAGGGGGGGGGAACATCGTCACAATACCCACGAGTTAGTCAGTTTGTTGTGGGGTTGCATAACTCGATCTTGAGGGGGGGGGGAGGGGGAAGGGAAGGGAACTAGCAAGGGAAAGCGCCAAGCCATTACGACTATATAGCACTTGGAAGGGGTCAGGATAAGGGTATGGGATGGGACGGAGGGAAAGGAATGGTGCCCAACCACTTGGACGGTCGGGGGATTGAACGCCGACCTGCATGAAGCCAGACCGTCCCTCTACCGTCCAGCCCTAGTGGACGCAGGGCTGGACGGCCTATATATATATATATATATATATATATATATATATATATATATATATATATATATATATATATATATATATATATATATATATATATATATATATATATATATATATTTATATATATATATATATATATATATATATATATATATATATATATATATATATATTTATATATATATATATATATATATATATATATATATATATATATATATATATATATATATATATAGAGAGAGAGAGAGAGAGAGACATATGTCGTACCTAATGGCCAGAACGCACTTCTCAGCCTACTATTCAAGGCCCGATTTGCCTAATAAGCCAAGTTTTCATGAATTAATGTTTTTTCGTCTACCTAGCCTACCTAACCTAACCTAACCTAGCTTTTTTTGGCTACCTAACCTAACCTTACCTATAAATATAGGTTAGGTTAGGTTAGGTAGGGTTGGTTAGGTTCGGTCATATATCTACGTTAATTTTAACTCCAATAAAAAAAATTTGACCTCATACATAGAGAAAAGGGTTGCTTTATCATTTCATAAGAAAAAAATTTTAGTAAATATATTAATTCAGGAAAACTTGGCTTATTAGGCAAATCGGGCCTTGAATAGTAGGCTGAGAAGTGAGTTCTGGCTACTAGGTACGACATATATATATATATATATATATATATATATATATATATATATATATATATATATATATATATATATATATATATATATATATATATATATATATATATATATATATATATATATATATATATATATATAAATATATATATATATATATATATATATATATATATATATATATATATATATATATATATATATCAGATTCCTTCTGAAGATGTATTTAATATACGAAAGTACTTAAGGAAATTCCTGTTTCATTTTCCTCCGTGGTATGACATTGTCACATTCTTAATCACGTGTTTATTTTCGTGATATACACACACACACACACACACACACACACACACACACACACACACACACACACACACACACACACACACACACACACACACACACACACACACACACACACACACACACATATATATATATATATATATATATATATATATATATATATATATATATATATATATATATATATATATATATATATATGTCGTACCTAGTAGCCAGAACGCACTTCTCAGCCTAATATGCAAGGCCCGATTTGCCTAATAAGCCAAGTTTTACTGGATTAATATATTTTCTCTAATTTTTTTCTTATGACATGATAAAGCTACCCATTTCATTATGAATGAGGTCAATTTTTTTTTATTGGAGTTAAAATTAACGTAGATATATGACCGAACCTAACCAACCCTACCTAACCTAACCTAACCTATCTTTATAGGTTAGGTTAGGTTAGGTAGCCGAAAATGTTAGGTTAGGTTAGGTTAGGTAGGTTAGGTAGACGAAAAACCATTAATTCATGAAAACTTGGCTTATTAGGCAAATCGGGCCTTGCATAGTAGGCTGAGAAGTGCGTTCTGGCTACTAGGTACGACATATATATATATATATATATATATATATATATATATATATATATAGGGAAGGGAGTACCACCTCTGGCTGGAAGAAGGGGGACCCATAGCCTCGGAGGAAACCACACATAACGCATTGGAGATATATATATATATATATATATATATATATATATATATATATATATATATATATATATATATATATATATATATATATATATATATATATATGTCGTACCTAGTAGCCAGAACTCACTTCTCAGCCTACTATGCAAAGCCCGATTTGCCTAATAAGCCAAGTTTTCATGAATTAGTGTTTTTTCGTCAACCTAACCTACCTAACCTAACCTAACCTAGCTTTTTTTGGCTACCTAACCTAACCTTACCTATATATATAGGTTAGGTTAGGTTAGGTAGGGTTGGTTAGGTTCGGTCATATATCTACGTTAATTTTAACTCCAATAAAAAAAAATTGACCTCATACATAGTGAAAAGGGTAGCTTTATCATTTCATAAGAAAAAAATTATAGTAAATATAATAATTCATGAAAACTTGGCTTATTAGGCAAATCGGGCCTTGAATAGTAGGCTGAGAAGTGAGTTCTGGCTACTAGGTACGACATATATATATATATATATATATATATATATATATATGTCGTACCTAGTAGCCAGAACTCACTTTTTGGCCTACTATTCAAGGCCCGATTTGCCTAATAAGCCAAGTTTTCCTGAATTAATATATTTTTTCTAATTTTTTTCTTATGAAATGTTAAAACTACCCATTTCATTATGTATGAGGTCAATTTTTGTTTATTGGAGTTAAAATTAACGTAGATATATGACCGAACCTAACCAACCCTACCTAACCTAACCTAACCTATCTTTATACGTTAGGTTTGGTTAGGTAGCCGAAAAAGTTAGGTTAGGTTAGGTTAGGTAGGTTAGGTAGTCGAAAAACAATTAATTCATGAAAACTTGGCTTATTAGGCAAATCGGGCCTTGCATAGTAGGCTGAGAAGTGAGTTCTGGCAACTAGGTACGACATATATATATATATAGGGAAAGGAGTACCACCTCTGGCTGGAAGAAGGGGGACCCATAGCCTCGGAGGAAACCACACATAACGCATTGGAGGGATATATATATATATATATATATATATATATATATATATATATATATATATATATATATATATATATATATATATATATATGTATATATATATATATATATCGTACCTAGTTGCCAGAACGCACTTCTCAGCCTACTATGCAAGGCCCAATTTGCCTAATAAGCCAAGTTTTCATGAATTAATGGTTTTTCGTCTACCTAACCTACCTAACCTAACCTAACGTTTTCGGCTACCTAACCTAACCTAACCTATAAAGATAGGTTAGGTAGGGTTGGTTAGGTTCGGTCATATATCTACGTTAATTTTAACTCCAATAAAAAAAATTGACCTCATACATGATGAAATGGGCAGCTTTATCATGTCATAAGAAAAAAATTAGAGAAAATATATTAATTCAGGAAAACTTGGCTTATTAGGCAAATCGGGCCTTGCATAGTAGGCAGAGAAGTGCGTTCTGGCTACTAGGTACGACATATATATATATATATATATATATATATATATATATATATATATATATATATATATATATATATATATATATATATATATATATATATATAGAGAGAGAGAGAGAGAGAAGTGCGTTCTGGCTACTAGGTACGACATATATATATATATATATATATATATATATATATATATATATATATATATATATATATATATATATATATATATATATATATATATATGTCGTACCTAGTAGCCAGAACGCACTTCTCAGCCTACTATGCAAGGCCCGATTTGCCTAATAAGCCAAGTTTTCATGAATTAATATATTTTCTCTAATTTTTTTCTTATGAAAGGATAATGCTACCCATTTCAATATGTATGAGGTCAATTTTTTTTTATTTGAATTAAAATTAACGTAGATATATGACCGAACCTAACCAACCCTACCTAACCTAACCTAACCTATCTTTATAGGTTAGGTTAGGTTAGGTAGCCAAAAAAGTTAGGTTAGGTTAGGTTAGGTTAGGTAGGTTAGGTAGTCGAAAAGCAATTAATTCATGAAAACTTGGCTTATTTGGCAAATCGAGCCTTGCATAGTAGGCTGAGAAGTGCGTTCTGGCTACTAGGTACGACATATATATATATATACATATGTCGTACCTAGTAGCCAGAACTCACTTCTCAGCCTACTATGCAAGGCCCGATTTGCCTAATAAGCCAAGTTTTCATGAATTAATATATTTTCTCTATTTTTTTCTTATGAAATGATAAAGCTACCCATTTCATCATGTATGAGGTCAAATTTTTTTATTGCAGTTAAAATTAACGTAGATATATGACCGAACCTAACCAACCCTACCTAACCTAACCTAACCTATCTTAATATGTTAGGTTAGGTTAGGTAGCAGAAAAAGTTAGATTAGGTTAGGTTAGGTAGGTTAGGTAGTCGAAAAACAATTAATTCATGAAAACTTGGCTTATTAGGCAAATCGGGCCTTGCATAGTAGGCTGAGAAGTGCGTTCTGGCTACTAGGTACGACATATATATATATATATATATATATATATATATATATATATATATATATATATATATATATATATATATATATATATATATATATATATATATTAGTATATTTTGGTAGCAGTCTTTCCTGTAGACATATATTATTAAATATGACCGAAAAAGTAAGATTAATAATTCTAACACGAATTTTCTCGATCTTTCTTACGTTTCTTTTCACTGTTGATGGTAATTCAAAGATCAGTTCTCCAAAATTCATTTTTATTTCTAGTCTGACGCGACACTTGAGTGCGTTTCGTAAAACTTATTACATTTTCAAAGACTTTAGTTTACAAACATACAACTGAACCTGAACAGAGCTTACACATCTTCGATTTTATATCTACATTTGGGTGAGGTGGATGAGGTGAAAACAAACTTTCAACAATGGGTATTGAATGGGTATTAAATTCAAACACAAGACAGAACACGAAACAATGGGTATTGAATGGAAGTAATTGTAGAAAGCCTATTGGTCCATATTTCTTGATGCTTCTATATTGGAGCGGAGTCTTGAAGTGGGTAGAATATAGTTGTGCATTAATTGGCTGTTGATTGCTGGTGTTGACTTCTTGATGTGTAGTGCCTCGCTAAAACAGAGATTCTACGTCCAACGAGGCTCTAATCCCTGTGGCCAGCAGGGATAAGCAAACAAAGCAATTTGTTGACCTTTGCTTTCATTTCGGCTGTAGTGTCCTTCGTTACCCTTTGGAATTTAGCTTGGTCAGAGAGTATGAGGTTCATTTTCGCCAGATATTCGTCTTTTTTAAGAATGACGTATATTGGCTACTTGTCGCCTCCTGACAACAAATTGATCGAAACTGTGAACGCCAAGAAATCTGGACTCCACCTGCCAAAGATTATTGGGGAATATAAACCTAGATATGCGTATGGAAATGTCAAGACACACAAGCCTGGAAACCCACTTCAGCCAATCATCAGCCAGATACCCACACCCGCGTACAGACTGGCGAAACGACTCAACGGCTTGCTGACTCCTTATGTCCCTTGCGCCTTCAGCCTGAAGTCTCCAAAGGATTTTGTTGACTTGCTGCGGGGAACACATGCCACAGAGATAAGAGCCTCGTTGGACGTAGAATCTCTGTTTACCAACGTACCTGTGGATGAAACACTCGGGATGATAGCCGACAGAGTGTACCGTGATCCGGCCTGTCCTCCTCTTGACATACCAGAAAACAGTCTAAGGAAACTACTCCAAGCTTGTACTAAAGAGGCACCCTTCTTGAGCCCGGATGGACACATGTATAAGCAAGTCGATGGGGTCGCAATGGGTTCTCCCCTAGGTGTCCTGTTTGCAAACTTCTACATGGGTACCATCGAGCAAAAAGTCTTAGTTGACATGAAGTTGAAACCGGCCATATACTGCAGGTATGTTGACGACATTTTTACACAGGTACCTGATGTCAGACATCTGCAGGAGCTGAAGGAGGCATTTGAGCAGAATTCTGTGTTGCGTTTCACTTACGAGATGGAGAAGGATGGGAAGCTGCCCTTTCTAGATGTAACAGTCATGGAAAGGAGCGGAGTTTTCCACACTGCAATCTACACTAAGGAAACAAACATAGGAATGTGCCTCAATGCCAACAGTGACTGCCAGGACAGGTACAAGAGGAGTGTTGTTAACGCTTATGTCGACCGTGCCCTCAGCCACAGCTCAGAATGGAAGCAAGTCGACCAAGAACTCTGTAGGGTAAGGCAGGTCCTAGTCAACAACGGCTTCTCCAATGGTTTCGTGGAAGACATCATAAGAAGGAAAGTGAAACGCCATGCAACCTCTGAAGAGACAACTAGCACAACCCTATACCCCCCTATTAGACTATTTTACAGGAACTTCTTTTCCACAGCCCATAAAACGGAGGAAAAGGTCCTGAAAGATATTGTCAGTAGAAACGTTATCCCTACAGACAAAAATCAGAAGATACAACTGACGATTTACTATAAAACCAGAAAAACGGCCAGCCTACTCATGAGAAACTCTCCAGACACAAAGCAGAACGCTTTAAAAGAGACCAATGTCGTCTATGCCTTCAAATGCCCTCTTGAGGACTGTAAGCCTCAAAAAACCCAGTATATAGGCAAGACAACAACATCTCTTTCCAGGCATTTAACGATGCATAAGCAACAGGGCTCCATTAAGGAACATATAATCTCTTCCCACAAACAAACCATCACCAGAGAAATCTTAGCAAACAACACAGAAATCATCGATAGATACAGCGATAGCAGGCGGCTTGACGTCTGCGAGGCACTACACATCAAGAAGTCAACACCAGCAATCAACAGCCAATTAATGCACAACTATATTCTACCCACTTCAAGACTCCGCTCCGATATAGAAGCATCAAGAAATATGGACCAATAGGCTTTCTACAATTACTTCCATTCAATACCCATTGTTTCGTGTTCTGTCTTGTGTTTGAATTTAATACCCATTCAATACCCATTGTTGAAAGTTTGTTTTCTCCTCATCCACCTCACCCAAATGTAGATATAAAATCGAAGATGTGTAAGCTCTATTCAGTTTCAGTTGTGTGTTTGTAAACTAAAGTCTTTGAAAATGTAATAAGTTTTACGAAACGCGCTCAAGTGTCGCGTCAGACTAGAAATAAAAATGAATTTTGGAGAATTGATCTTTGAATTACCATCAACAGTGAAAAGAAACGTAAGAAAGATCGAGAAAATTCGTGTTAGAATTATTAATCTTACTTTTTCGGTCATATTTAATAATATATATATATATATATATATATATATATATATATATATATATATATATATATATATATATATATATATATATATATATATATATATATATATATATATATATGTACACTGGCTGCCTGTCTCCCGACACAATCTATTAATATTATTATTATTTGTTATTATTATTTGTTATTATTATTATTATTATTATTATTATTATTATTAAGAAACTTGCTACAATACCGTAGTGTTTGAATGACGATGACAGAAAGACCCAATACATGTGAAAATGCGTTTTTAAACCAAATTTTGGGACGAACTTACATTTATCAAGGTGTGTGGGACATTTGGGGCTTGACTCTATTTATTTAATTATTAAATTAATGAATTCAATTACGAAGGACCACCCGCTTTTATAGTAAAGAGGGAAACTAATAAAAAGTGATCATTGGCTATTCCTAGAGGAACCAGTAACTATGGAGAAATACTAGAAAATATAATCACTTGAATAATTAATGGGCTGTATATATAATTTAATTGAATCAAAGCCTCAAACACCTACATTGGGTGGGTTATTGCTAGAACTTCATATATGTCTAGGAACTAGTGTGGTTCGTACACCAGTTCATTATGTAATAACCTAATCTTATGACCAATTAGAGAATCAATAGAAAATTTGTCACCAATAAGAACATAGATTATAAATATCAGAAATTAATGATTATAATAAACACGTGTTAAATCCAGTGTACAGTGATCAGTAGTAATAATTCAATATAGATAATTTTAATAATGTAATACGGAAAAGGGTCTTAGTTTGAAGACGTTTTCCAAGACATCAGTCATGAATCATCCTCGGAATCTCCTGAACTCATCATGGAACACTGGGAGATGATTAACACGGGAAAGTAACAGCTCGGAGAATTCTTCACACGCAAGCTGTAAATCAAGATATATTACGTAGCAACATATTAGGCTGCTAAATCTCTATATTCAAGAAATTGGAAATGGAGAGTGGAAAATTATACTAACATGTGTTTTATTTATGTCGCTCGGCGTGACGACAAGCTACCCTGCTATAAACTATTTCTAATGATGCATCAAAAGGGAATAAGTGTACTTAGCTAATAGGGCACTGTATAGGTTGTAAATTGTCTTTAACTTTGTTCCTAGAGTTTTTGACATTTGAATTGCTTAAATTATGATACTTATGTGAAATATATTTTATGAATTTATTATTTAAATTGTCTTTAATTTTGTTCCCTAGAGTTTTTGAGTTGAGGTGAGAAAGCCTCTGCAGTTACTGGGTTCATGATTTTAATAAATACAGGTTTAGAGTTGATACATGGTAATAACATCTTTTGTCACAGACAAGTTCATTTCCTTGTCTTGTATGTACGGACAAATGAATGGATGGTGGCAGCATTTCTACTTCTACTATCTACTCTTCTACTTCTGCCTATCTATTCCTCTCCCTCCACGCCTCTCCAACTCTCACTTTCAATTGACGACCCTCCTCGCTCCTCCCACCTCTCTCACCCCAAACCCTCACTAATTACTTCACTATTCATCTCTTCCCTTTCGTTTCTCTTATACGTTAGTGGCAGGGAAATGTGTTCTAGAGTTCTCTGGGGTTTCGGGTAGCTGATCAAGTTACGGCGCCTTGTAGTTCCCGCACCTTGGTAGTCAAATACCTAGGTTACAAGGTGTTGAAAGAGAGAGGCTGCCGTAGGAACTCTAGGGGTGCTCTAGAATAGACTCCGCTCCAATATAGAAGCATCAAGAAATATGGACCAATAGGCTTTCTACAATTACTTCCATTCAATACTCATTGTTTCGTGTTCTGTCTTGTGTTTGAATTTAATACCCATTCAATACCCATTCTTGAAAGTTTGTTTTCACCTCATCCACCTCACCCAAATGTAGATATAAAATCGAAGATGTGTAAGCTCTATTCAGTTTCAGTTGTGTGTTTGTAAACTTAATACTTTGAAAATGTAATAAGTATGTATATAAAATGTATATAAAATATATGTATATAAATGTATATAAAATATATGTATATAAATGTATATAAAAATGTATATAAATGTATATGAAAAATGTATATGAAAATGTATATAAAATGTAATGTCTTTGAAAATGTAATAAGTTTTACGAAACGTGCTCAAGTGTCGCGTCAGACTAGAAATAAAAATGAATTTTGGAGAATTGATCTTTGAATTACCATCAACAGTGAAAAGAAACGTAAAAAGATCAAGAAAATTCGTGTTAGAATTATTAATCTTACTTTTTCGGTCATATTTAATAATATATGTCTACAGGAAAGACTGCTACCAAAATATACTAATATATATACATATATATATATATATATATATATATAAATATATATATATATATATATATATATATTATATATATATATATATATATATATATATATATATATATATATATATATATATATATATATATATATATATATATATATATATATATATTATTAAATATGACCGAAAAAGTAAGATTATTGATTCTAACACGAATTTTCTCGATCTTTCGTACATTTCTTTTCACTGTTGGTGGTAATTCAAAAATCAATTCTCCAAAATTCATTTTTATTTCTAGTCTGACGCGACACTTGAGCGCGTTTCGTAAAACTTATTACATTTTCAAAGACTTTAGTTAACACATACACAACTGAATAGAACTTACACATCTCCGATTTTGTTTATATCTACATTTGAGTGAGATGGATGGGGTGAGGTGGTATTTAATAAGGTATTAATTTCATCAACACAAGCCAGAACATGAAACAATGGGTATTGAATAGAAGTGATTGTAGAAAGCCTATTGGTCCATATTTCTTGATGCTTCTATATTGGAGCGGAGTCTTGAGGTGGGTAGAATATAGTTGTGCATTAATTGGCTGTTGATTGCTGGTGTTGACTTCTTGATGTGTAATGCCTCGCAAACGTCAAGCCGCCTGCTATCGCTGTATCTATCGATGATTTCTGTGTTGTTTACTAGGATTTCTCTGGCGATGGTTTGGTTGTGGGAAGAGATTATATGTTCCTTAATGGAGCCCTGTTGCTTATGCATCGTTAAACGCCTAGAAAGAGATGTTGTTGTCTTGCCTATATACTGTTTTTTTTGGAGCTTACAGTCCCCAAGAGGGCATTTGAAGGCATAGACGACGTTAGTCTCTTTTAAAGCGTTCTGTTTTGTGTCTGGAGAGTTTCTCATGAGTAGGCTGGCCGTTTTTCTGGTTTTATAGTAAATCGTCAGTTGTATCCTCTGATTTTTGTCTGTAGGGATAACGTTTCTATTAACAATATCTTTCAGGACCCTTTCCTCCGTTTTATGAGCTGTGGAAAAGAAGTTCCTGTAAAATAGTCTAATAGGGGGTATAGGTGTTGTGTTGGTTGTCTCTTCAGAGGTTGCATGGCGTTTCACTTTCCTTCTTATGATGTCTTCGACGAAACCATTGGAGAAGCCGTTGTTGACTAGGACCTGCCTTACCCTACAGAGTTCTTGGTCGACTTGCTTCCATTCTGAGCTGTGGCTGAGAGCACGGTCGATATATGCGTTAACAACACTCCTCTTGTACCTATCTATGTACCTATATATGTACGACTGCCCAGATAGGTACAAGAGGAGTGTTGTTAACGCATATGTCGACCGTGCTCTCAGCCACAGCTCAGAATGGAAGCAAGTCGACCAAGAACTCTGTAGGGTAAGGCAGGTCCTAGTCAACAACGGCTTCTCCAATGGTTTCGTCGAAGACATCATAAGAAGGAAAGTGAAACGCCATGCAACCTCTGAAGAGACAACCAACACAACACCTATACCCCCTATTAGACTATTTTACAGGAACTTCTTTTCCACAGCACATAAAACGGAGGAAAGGGTCCTGAAAGATATTGTTAATAGAAACGTTATCCCTACAGACAAAAATCAGATGATACAACTGACGATTTACTATAAAACCAGAAAAACGGCCAGCCTACTCATGAGAAACTCTCCAGACACAAAACAGAACGCTTTAAAAGAGACTAACGTCGTCTATGCCTTCAAATGCCCTCTTGGGGACTGTAAGCTCCAAAAAACCCAGTATATAGGCAAGACAACAACATCTCTTTCTAGGCGTTTAACGATGCATAAGCAACAGGGCTCCATTAAGGAACATATAATCTCTTCCCACAACCAAACCATCGCCAGAGAAATCCTAGTAAACAACACAGAAATCATCGATAGATACAGCGATAGCAGGCGGCTTGACGATTGCGAGGCATTACACATCAAGAAGTCAACACCAGCAATCAACAGCCAATTAATGCACAACTATATTCTACCCACCTCAAGACTCCGCTCCAATATAGAAGCATCAAGAAATATGGACCAATAGGCTTTCTACAATCATTTCTATTCAATACCCATTGTTTCATGTTCTGGCTTGTGTTGATGAAATTAATACCTTATTAAATACCACCTCACCCCATCCACCTCACTCAAATGTAGATATAAACAAAATCGGAGATGTGTAAGTTCTATTCAGTTGTGTATGTGTTAACTAAAGTCTTTGAAAATGTAATAAGTTTTACGAAACGCGCTCAAGTGTCGCGTCAGACTAGAAATAAAAATGAATTTTGGAGAATTGATTTTTGAATTACCACCAACAGTGAAAAGAAATGTACGAAAGATTGAGAAAATTCGTGTTAGAAATATTAATCTTACTTTTTCGGTCATATTTAATAATATGTCTACAGGAAAGACTGCTACCAAAATATACTAATATATATATATATATATATATATATATATATATATATATATATATATATATATATATATATATATATATGTATATATATATATATATATATATATATATATATATATATATATATATATATATATATATATATATATATATATATTTGTGATGGGAAAATGTAGGTGTAAGGCAGTCCTCCCAATGGCTGGTGTCAATGCCAATCACGTTAGTAAAAAAAGGAGAAAAAAAGTTGACTGCTTGGCTGTTGTCTCCTGTGGTCAAGTAAAAAGGGAAAAACACGCAAAACAAATCGTATAAACAATAAACTTTAATTGACTTTAAACTAATATAAACAAAGATAATCTCTTGGCTATGTACAGTGCAAATTAAACATAAATACAAAGACAAAACACAATATAAAATAAAATAATGGTTACGTTACTCTACAATGAACAAGACAAAAAATGAGTTAAAGGTGCTGAGAATATTGGCTGGCTGAAAACCTCCACTAATACACAGAGCGTATGCTAGATAGATGTATCAGCCTTGAGGGCACAGAATATTCTAAAGCCAACTGCTCGTGCATGCTTAGTCATAGGCTATGCAGATGGTGCTGAAGTCGAGTGGAGTCGCTGATTCACCAATGGGAAGCGTGCTGGCTGGAAGTGGTAGTTTGGTGATCGATGAGGGTGGTGCGCCAACAGCAAAGGAAGGGGGGTTTGGAGAGCGAGTGTAGGGTACGTATACCCCCTGTAAAAACGTATTCTATTATATATATACTACTCTGGATTGTAGTATCTTGATGTTGTTGACATACTGAAGTAACATGATGTAGGAAAGAGCATGCCAAATCTCTCTTGAAAGAGATTATACAAGCAGGTATATTGGGTTTATATGAGCATATAACATTTAGTATTTTTGTTTTCTTTGTTGAGATGACTTAACCTAAGTGAAATGGTTTGGAACTGTAGCACTCGGCGTATGCTATTCTAATCGACCCAAAGACGTTACAACTTCGACACAGAACAGGCAGCAGACTAGGACCGCATCCAACTACAACGCTCTCCCACATAGAGCTCCACGACTCCAGCCTCACTCAGTTCTCTGCTCTGCTCCAAGCTCCGTCTCAACGTCTATGACACTGCTGTATCCAAGACTACTAAATAAATATGAAAACCCACTAAATACTGTGTATCTAATCTACTCAACAACGTAACATAATCGTACGTTAATTAGGGAAAGGATTGTAGCTTCTGCAATTAGTGCTAACTAGTTATGCCATTAAGATAATGAGACTGGAGCGAGTAAAAGATTTACTCCCTACAGGACTCCCTCTGCCAGGGAATGAAAGGAAAGCAATATGACAAAAAATACGAGACTACTGTTCCCTGGGTCACTGTGGAGCAGTAGTGTAAAGTGCGACTAGAACCGCGCGCACCAGCTGCCAGGTGGCACTCCGGTGAGTGGCACCCGACAGGTGGTTCGCAGGTGTCTAGTCACACAGGGTTTTGGGGGATTTTCCCGGAAGTTTGGCGTGTTTCGGACGCGTGTGAGCGTTCTGTGTTTGGGTATGTGGTCAGGAAAGAGAGTAAGTTATGTTGTTGGATGGCAGGTGGTGCGCGTCGTTGCCGTCGCGGCGCGTCGTCGTCGTCGCAGAGGGTTTGGGAGGGGGATTTCCCGGAAGTTTGGCGCGTGTCGGAGGTAATTGGAGCGCGCGCGGATCTAGTCCTCGGGGATAGGGTATGTGGTCAGGAAAGATGGGAGTTGTGTGAGAGTAAGTGGTAGAGTAAGTGATAGAGTAAGAAAATAGAAGGAAGAGAGGAAGGAGTAAATGAATATGTATGTGTGTTTGTCATAGACTTAATCCTGTGTGATGATGATATTAGTTTGATGATCGTGAGTAGAGGATGAGAGGGGATCCAACATAGTGTATATGTTGTTTGGGGAGGGGGGAGGGAGAGGAGAACCCCCATACCTGAGAGGAATGCCTGGACGTCCATTAGCCGCCCCCCTACAGGAAGTCGTAAGTGGGAGAGGAGGGTAATAGAGAGCACCCTCCTGCGGAAGTGGGGCCATTTGTCTTAAAGGGTTTTCTGGGAGTTCATGTTGTGTGAGACTATGTGGTAGAGTAAGAAAATACAAGGATAAGAGTGGAATATGAGGAAGGAGTAAATGAATATGTATGTGTGTTTAGCGTAGACTTAATCCTGTGTGGGGATAATAATTTGATGATAGTGAGTAAGTAGAGATTGAGTGTAGATTGGAGGAGAGTCATCACAGTCTGTTATGTTGTTTGAGGTATGGGAGGGGTATGGGATGGATGGATGGAGGGAACGGTGAGTGGGGCTTCCCCTCGTCGTGAGAGTGCTCTGGGCCATTATGCGGTTAGACAAACCATTAACGCCCCTACAGGAAGTGCTAAGTGTGCGAGGATGGGAGAGAAGACTCCGGCAGGAGGACTGTGTACCATTACCCTTAAGCATTTTTCAATGTCTGTGGAGGGGTGTGCGTACAGGTCGCTGGCTGGAGGCTGACTGAGTGACTTTCCAAGTAGCGAGGTTATTTCTCCTCAGACACCCCGGAAGTGGTTGGGGCACCCATTACCAATGCGTTTCGCCAGGGTCCGCGACTCTCTCTGTCTGTCTGTCTGTCTCTGTCTCTGTCTCTGTCTGTCTCTCTCTCTCTCTGTCTCACTCTCTCTGTCTGTCTGTCTCTATCTCTGTCTCTCTCTCTCTCTCTCTCTCTCTCTCTCTCTCTCTCTCTCTCTCTCTCTCTCTCTCTCTCTCTCTCTCTCTCTCTCTCTCTCTCTCTCTCCAGATCATTTAATAGTTGGGGAAAGTAACATAATTTTCCTTTCTCCTGCTGCCGCTGTTCACATATCTTTCTCCATTTCACTTAGACTGACAGCGCATCAGAGGATGACCACCATGTCAATTTTCGAGCCCGCCTTCACTCTCACCCTTACATTCTTGTAAGGTAACACGACCAATATGCTAACTTCGTTCTTTACCCAATATCATTAATGTAACGTGGAGAATATACCAACTTCGTTCGTTCTTTGCCCAAATAACATTTTAAGAGTAACGATCTGTCTCTCTGTCTCTCTCTGTCTCTCTGTCTCTCTGTCTCTCTCTCTGTCTCTCTGTCTCTCTCTCTCTCTCTCTCTCTCTCTCTCTCTCTCTCTCTCTCTCTCTCTCTCTCTCTCTCTCTCTCTCTCTCTCTGTGTCTCTCTGTCTCTCTCGCTCTGTCTCTCTCTCTCTCTCTCTCTCTGTCTCTCTGCCTCTCTCTGTCTCTCTGTCTCTCTCTCTCTGTCTCTCTGTCTCTCTGGCTCTGTCTCTCGCTCTGTCTCTCTGGCTCTGTCTCTCGCTCTGTCTCTCTGTCTCTCTCTCTCTGTCTCTATGTCTCTCTCTCTCTCCTTCATATTGTTCACTCATAGTTCCTTTTCATTAAACTATTCAGTTTTACATATATAAACAAAGCCAGGGACTAGTTTTCACTAATAAATCTTCTCTAGTATACAATGATTTTCTTCGAGATTTAAAACACAGCTATTTCAAACATATTAAAATACAATAATTTGGTATCGAGCTTCAGCTCCTATCCCGCCTTAGTCCCCTGTCGTATAATGAATACTAACAGTCCAATCCCTCTAAAATTAAAAAATAATCATATTTCAAATGTAGTTCAATACAGTAATTTAGTTACCGAGCTCCAGCTCTTGTCCTCCACCTTAGTTCCCTCACACATCTTCGTTAATACTTATTCAAATTCCCCGAAATTTCTACCCTCTGTATTTCAGACATAGTTTAGTAAATACAAACAGTTACCGAACTCTAGCTCTTATCCTCCGCCTTAGCTCTCTCTCTCTCGTATATTTGTAAATAACCCATCAAATTCCCTGAAATTTCTACCCTCTGTATTTCAGACGTAGTTTAGTAAATCCAAACAATTATCAAACTCTAGCTCTTGTCCCCAGCTTAGTTCATTTGTTCAAGATCGTTAGTAACAGACCAATTTTCCCCGAAATTTAAAGCAGACATACTTCAAAGTTAGTAAATAAGATCAAGTCAGTTACTGAGCTCCAGCTCTCGTCCCCCAACTTAGTTCTCTCTCGTATATTTGTAAATAACTCATCAATTTCACTGTAATTTTTACCCTCTGCATTTCAGACACCATAAATAAGATCAAAACAGTTAACGAGCTCCAGCTCTCGTCCCCACCTTAGTTCTCTCTCGTATCTTTGTAAATATCCTATCAATTCCCCTGAAATTTTTACCCTCTGTATTTCATAGTAAATATGATGTAAACAATTATAAAACTCTAGCTCTTGTCCTCTGTCCAAGTTCACTCCTGTAAATTTATTACTATCAGTCCAAATCCCTCGGAGATTTGAACACCCAACTACATTTTCAGACATAGTAAATAAAAACCGGTTCAGTTATCATGTTTCAACTCTTGTCCTCCACAGCTTAGTTCATTTTGTACAAGTTCTTTATCCCCAACGTATCCAAACCTTCAATAATCATCATACTGTATTTGCATATTTACTCTATATTCAGCTGTGTTCTTCACATTTTTTCCATGTTTTCTGTGTTCATTCCATGTTCTACAAATGTTCACAGCATGCTCAGTTCAATTCTTTTCACCTGTTTTTCTCATTTTTTCTGTTTTCTACCATTTTCCCCATATGTTCACTATGTTCTTTGTCAGGTTTTCATGTACATCATATGTTCTCTGTATAACTTTTATACTCAATATTCATGTTCTTAATGTTCTTAGCTTGTTCTTCACATGTTCAGTGTTCATTCTTGTATTCCCTATGTTCCTTATCATGTTTTCATATTCTCTATAAGTTCATATTCCCTGCATGTTCACTCTATTCATCAACTTTTTCTTACATTTTTTCTGTGTTCACCGTATGTTCACTGTGTTCATTCCCCTACCTAACCTCAATTTTTTTTTATGTTCTTTGTTTCTTTAAACCAATTTGTTTCTTCCATTCACTAACTAGTTCTTTGTCAAATAATATTATACGGCAATACAGTCCCCTCAACAATTTTAGTCACCAAGTTTTATTTACAAAACTATGTCAAAGTAATTCTCCTCGTCGTCAACTTAATAGTTCTACCAAACCCCGTTCTTAAACAAATCTACACTTTATTCAGTTCCAAATTTACAAAGACAAACCTTTCTTGTAACTTCGTAACTAAAAATCTTTCGCCAATCAACTAAAACATAGTCACTTTACTCATTTCTCAACTAAACTTATTATCCAATCAACCAAAAATAGTCAAAGGAATCTTTCCAACCCTGTTCATAACTAAACTTATTCCCTAGTCATCAGAAAAATATCCGTGTTCTTCATGTTTCATAGTCATTTCATAACTAAAATTATCCATCAATCAACAGAAAAAGTCATATTCATCATCATTGTTCCTAACTAAAATTATGTTTTGTCAAGTAAGAAAAATAACCAAAGTTATCTTTCATCGCTGTTCTTAACGGACATTATACTTTGGGGAGCACAAAATAGTCTCCCTCGTCATGTTTATCTTTTTCCTTAACTACAAGTATTCATCAGTCAAATAAAAAATAGTTACTTCATCATGTTTCCCTGTCATTTCTTAACTGAAATATCACTTCTCTCATCTGAAATAGTCATGTGTAACCTCTTTCCAACACTATTCTTAACTAAAGTAGCCTTTCACTTTGCTAAAATAGTCATATTCATCATTGTTCCTAACTAAAATTATATGTCGTTAAGTAAGAAATATAGTCAAAGACACTCTTCGAGACATCAAGGACTTACTCAAAGACATCAAAGTTACTCTTCATTACATCAAAGACTCATTCAAATACTACTCTTGTTCTCAGAAGTCATTCTCAAAGTCATCACCGATTTTCTCAGAGTCACCAAAGTTATTCTCTGAGTTAACAAATTACTACTCATGTTCTCAAAAGACATTCTCAAAGTCAACAAAGTTATTCAAAGAGCTAACAAAAGTTATTCTCGGAGTCACCTTCGTTCTTCAGAGAAACTTTCCAAAACATCTTTGTTCATCAAAGTTATTCTCGGAGTCATCAAAGGTAATCTCTAACTCACTTTTGGTCATTAAAGTTAATTTCTATGTTATAAAAGTTTGTCTCAGAGACATCTAAGTTGATCTCAGAGTTAACAAAGGTAATCTCTAACTCACTCTCGTTCATCAAAGTTGTTTCAAAGACATCAAAGTTAATCTCAGAGTTATCCAAAGATATTCTCATGTCCACAAAGTTATTCCAAGAGACGTCAAAGTCAATCTCAGACATCTTCGTTCATAAAAGTTATTCTCTAAGAGCTATCAAAAGTTATTCTCAGTCAAGATATGTTATTCTCTAAGTAACCTTCCGTTCATCAAAGACATTCTCTAAGCTCTCAAAGTTATTCTCTAAGACAACAAAGTCATTCTCAGAGTCATCAAAGTTATTCTCAGACTCACCTTCGTTATTCAAAGAAGCCTTCTGAGACATCCTCGTTCAACAAAACTGTCCTCAGAGCCATCAAAAAGTTAAATACAGTCATCAAAGTTATTCTCTAAGTAACTTTTCATTCATCAGAGAAGCTTTCTAAGACATCTTTGTTCATCAAAGTTGTTCTCTAAGACATCAATGTTGTTCTCTAAGACATCAATGTTGTTCTCTAAATCATAAAAGTTAATCTCTAAGACATCAATGTTGTTCTCTAAATCATAAAAGTTAATCTCTAAGGCACCTTCGTCTACTAGAGAAACTTTCCGATCCATCTTCGTTGATCAAAGTTATTCTCAGAATCATCAAAGATATCTCTAATTCACCTTCGTTCACCAAAAAGTTGTTCTCTAAGACACATTCGTTCATCAAAGAAACTCTCCGTCCATCATGTTATTCTTCAAGACATCTTCAGTCATAAAATTTCTCTCCAAAATGTAACTAGTTCAGCTTTTCATACCAAACCGGCACTTCTGTTAAAATATATTTTCTTAGTCACTTTACCCTAAAACTGTTCTCAGAACTACACTGTCCAAATCCTACGTAACCTATCCTCTCCACCCAATGTTGCCTAGTTAACGTAACGTTCCTAAACCTGACTTTACCTATCCTAACTTAACTTACCTTACCTTTACCTATCGTACCTAACTTAACCTGCATAACCTAACTTTACCTATCCTAACACGACTTACCTTACATTACCTATCTTACTTAACTTAACCTGCACAACCTAACTTACATAACTTATCTTACCTATCCTAAAGTAACCTAACTTGCTTTACCTAACTTTTAATCTCGTGTGTTTAACCATTTCAAAGGATTTTTGTTATATATGGGAATTTACTCGTTTCAAGGGCAAATTTCTCAAATGGTCATTTTTGCAGATCAAGGGTTATTTGTTAAAGTTCATCAAGTTGCTCATAAGTTGTATTTATTATGCGTGTTATTATTTATTCTTATTCCCCAACCCTTTAACCTAACCTTTCAGATGTAGTTTATTGTGTTTTTTGACGTATTTGTTGAATATATTATCCTTTTCCTAACCTTTCAGATGTAGTTTATTGTGTTTTTTGACGTATTTGTTGAATGTATTATCCTTTTCCTAACCTTTCAGATGTAGTTTATTGTGTTTTTTGACGTATTTGTTGAATATATTATCCTTTTCCTAACCTTTCAGATGTAGCTTTGTTTCTCCTTTTGTATATTTTTACCCAAATCCACCATCCCACTTAACCTTCTTTCCTTCTTTTACTTTGTTTTTCACATATAAGTTCATTCTTTATCTTAGTAATAATAATAAATTACAATAGTAAAGAATCAGATCTACTAAGACTTGAAATTGAGAAAAACAAGAGAGCAAGTGAGTGAGAGCATGAAACGAGGAGAAAAGAGTAAGAGAGAGGGGGGAGGAAGAGAGAGAATAAGGGAGAGAGAGATAGAAAAGGAGGGTTAGAAGGAGTAGGAGAAACAAAGTAAAAGAAGGAAAGAAGGTTAAGTGGGATGGTGGATTTGGGTAAAAATATAATTGGGTATAAGACATTGATGTCTTAGAGAACAACATTGATGTCTTAGAGAACAACTTTGATGAACAAAGATGTCTTAGAAAGCTTCTCTGATGAACGAAAAGTTACTTAGAGAATAACTTTGATGACTGTATTTAACTTTTTGATGGCTCTGAGGACAGTTTTGTTGAACGAGGATGTCTCAGAAGGCTTCTTTGAATAACGAAGGTGAGTCTGAGAATAACTTTGATGACTCTGAGAATGACTTTGTTGTCTTAGAGAATAACTTTGAGAGCTTAGAGAATGTCTTTGATGAACGGAAGGTTACTTAGAGAATAACATATCTTGACTGAGAATAACTTTTGATAGCTCTTAGAGAATAACTTTTATGAACGAAGATGTCTGAGATTGACTTTGACGTCTCTTGGAATAACTTTGTGGACATGAGAATATCTTTGGATAACTCTGAGATTAACTTTGATGTCTTTGAAACAACTTTGATGAACGAGAGTGAGTTAGAGATTACCTTTGTTAACTCTGAGATCAACTTAGATGTCTCTGAGACAAACTTTTATAACATAGAAATTAACTTTAATGACCAAAAGTGAGTTAGAGATTACCTTTGATGACTCCGAGAATAACTTTGATGAACAAAGATGTTTTGGAAAGTTTCTCTGAAGAACGAAGGTGACTCCGAGAATAACTTTTGTTAGCTCTTTGAATAACTTTGTTGACTTTGAGAATGTCTTTTGAGAACATGAGTAGTAATTTGTTAACTCAGAGAATAACTTTGGTGACTCTGAGAAAATCGGTGATGACTTTGAGAATGACTTCTGGGAACAAGAGTAGTATTTGAATGAGTCTTTGATGTAATGAAGAGTAACTTTGATGTCTTTGAGTAAGTCCTTGATGTCTCGAAGAGTGTCTTTGACTATATTTCTTACTTAACGACATATAATTTTAGTTAGGAACAATGATGAATATGACTATTTTAGCAAAGTGAAAGGCTACTTTAGTTAAGAATAGTGTTGGAAAGAGGTTACACATGACTATTTCAGATGAGAGAAGTGATATTTCAGTTAAGAAATGACAGGGAAACATGATGAAGTAACTATTTTTTATTTGACTGATGAATACTTGTAGTTAAGGAAAAAGATAAACATGACGAGGGAGACTATTTTGTGCTCCCCAAAGTATAATGTCCGTTAAGAACAGCGATGAAAGATAACTTTGGTTATTTTTCTTACTTGACAAAACATAATTTTAGTTAGGAACAATGATGATGAATATGACTTTTTCTGTTGATTGATGGATAATTTTAGTTATGAAATGACTATGAAACATGAAGAACACGGATATTTTTCTGATGACTAGGGAATAAGTTTAGTTATGAACAGGGTTGGAAAGATTCCTTTGACTATTTTTGGTTGATTGGATAATAAGTTTAGTTGAGAAATGAGTAAAGTGACTATGTTTTAGTTGATTGGCGAAAGATTTTTAGTTACGAAGTTACAAGAAAGGTTTGTCTTTGTAAATTTGGAACTGAATAAAGTGTAGATTTGTTTAAGAACGGGGTTTGGTAGAACTATTAAGTTGACGACGAGGAGAATTACTTTGACATAGTTTTGTAAATAAAACTTGGTGACTAAAATTGTTGAGGGGACTGTATTGCCGTATAATATTATTTGACAAAGAACTAGTTAGTGAATGGAAGAAACAAATTGGTTTAAAGAAACAAAGAACATAAAAAAAATTGAGGTTAAGTAGGGGAATGAACACAGTGAACATACGGTGAACACAGAAAAAATGTAAGAAAAAGTTGATGAATAGAGTGAACATGCAGGGAATATGAACTTATAGTGAATATGAAAACATGATAAGGAACATAGGGAATACAAGAATGAACACTGAACATGTGAAGAACAAGCTAAGAACATTAAGAACATGAATATTGAGCATAAAAGTTATACAGAGAACATATGATGTACATGAAAACCTGACAAAGAACATAGTGAACATACGGGGAAAATGGTAGAAAACAGAAAAAATGAGAAAAACTGGTGAAAAGAATTGAACTGAGCATGCTGTGAACATTTGTAGAACATGGAATGAACACAGAAAACATGGAAAAAATGTGAAGAACACAGCTGAATATAGAGTAAATATGCAAATACAGTATGATGATTATTGAAGGTTTGGATACGTTGGGGATAAAGAACTTGTACAAAATGAACTAAGCTGTGGAGGACAAGAGTTGAAACTTGATAACTGAACAGGTTTTTATTTACTATGTCTGAAAATGTAGTTGGGTGTTCAAATCTCCGAGGGATTTGGACTGATAGTAATAAATTTACAGGAGTGAACTTGGACAGAGGACAAGAGCTAGAGTTTTATAATTGTTTACATCATATTTACTATGAAATACAGAGGGTAAAAATTTCAGGGGGAATTGATAGGATATTTACAAAGATACGAGAGAGAACTAAGGTGGGGACGAGAGCTGGAGCTCGTTAACTGTTTTGATCTTATTTATGGTGTCTGAAATACTGTCGGAAAATCCGACACCATTTAATAATAATATCATACAGACAGATAATTGCTGCTGTATTACCAACAAGTTACCCATAGAAAATGTAACTTGTAGTGGAATTACCGTCTATAGAAAACGGGATATCATCACCACATACTATTATATTCTCCACCTATTATGGTGGGAATTATTCTTAAATACATTAGTCTTTGGACTTTACCATCATAAAAACATCTTATATAAATTAACTTAATTATCAATATTAAAGTAGAGTAAATGTGACCCTTCTATCACTTTCTGAAATCTGGACAATATAAGCCAGGCGTCAGGGAGGTAGGAGGGCAGCCATTGTTGTTGATACTAGACCAGAGGCTCACACGGGAGCAAATTCGGCTCCTGTTAATTTTACTTGGACGTAGTGTTATGGAAACCAAAGGTGTACCATTATCACACGCTGTCAACAAATCAAGTTAAGTGTTCTTTCCGAAACCCAGTATCTTTCATTTGTGGCCATTAATGTCATTATATAGGATGACCCGGTTAGAGCACGTGGAAGCCTCAAACTAAAGGTAATTAAGTCAGGTCTTTAAGGTTCCATGTACAGTGTTTTCTCTGATATACTTGTCATATATAGGATTCTGGCTTTACAGCTAGCGCCCTTTTAACAGGTCAAGACGAGGAAGCAAGATTTTGTGCACCAGTTACTGGGTGATGGAAGCTACCTCAAAGAGGATAATTTGGTGTCTACACCCTAGTTATACCTGGTGGACTAACCTGCTGTACTATAAGATAAGGAACCTTTTCAATGTATGTAGTTAATACTGTAGTTTGATTGGCTGCATATATGTTAATTTAATAAACCCCCCTAATGTGTAGAGGATCGATTTGTGAGATTATGAGATTATTGCAGAAATACAGTCCACTTATCATTATACAAATTGCTATCGAAGTATATAAATTAACGTAAATATAAATTCATATATTTATGTAGTTAATACTGTAGTTTGATTGGCTGCATATATATTAATTTAATAAACCCCCCTAATGTGTAGAGGATCGATTTGTGAGATTATGAGATTATTGCAGAAATACAGTCCACTTATCATTATACAAATTGCTATCGAAGTATATAAATTAACGTAAATATAAATTCATATAAATTAAATAAATATAAATCTCACAGGTCGGTTCCCACAAATACAGAGGGTAAAAATTACAGTGAAATTGATGAGTTATTTACAAATATACGAGAGAGAACTAAGTTGGGGGACGAGAGCTGGAGCTCAGTAACTGACTTGATCTTATTTACTAACTTTGAAGTATGTCTGCTTTAAATTTCGGGGAAAATTGGTCTGTTACTAACGATCTTGTACAAATGAACTAAGCTGGGGACAAGAGCTAGAGTTTGATAATTGTTTGGATTTACTAAACTACGTCTGAAATACAGAGGGTAGAAATTTCAGGGAATTTGATGGGTTATTTACAAATATACGAGAGAGAGAGAGCTAAGGCGGAGGATAAGAGCTAGAGTTCGGTAACTGTTTGTATTTACTAAACTATGTCTGAAATACAGAGGGTAGAAATTTCGGAGAATTTGAATAAGTATTAACGAAGATGTGTGAGGGAACTAAGGTGGAGGACAAGAGCTGGAGCTCGGTAACTAAATTACTGTATTGAACTACGTTTGAAATATGATTATTTTTTAATTTTAGAGGGATTGGACTGTTAGTATTCATTATACGACAGGGGACTAAGGCAGGATAGGAGCTGAAGCTCGATACCAAATTATTGTATTTTAATATGTTTGAAATAGCTGTGTTTTAAATCTCGAAGAAAATCATTGGATACTAGAGAAGATGTATTAGTAAAAACTAGTCCCTGGCTTTGTTTATATATGTAAAACTGAATAGTTTAATGAAAAGGAACTATGAATGAACAATATGAAGGAGAGAGAGAGAGACATAGAGACAGAGAGACAGAGAGAGGCAGAGAGACAGAGCGAGAGACAGAGCCAGAGAGACAGAGAGAGACAGAGAGAGAGAGACAGAGAGAGGCAGAGAGACAGAGAGAGACAGAGAGACAGAGCGAGAGAGAGAGACAGAGAGAGAGAGAGAGAGAGAGAGAGAGAGAGAGACAGAGAGAGAGAGAGAGAGAGAGAGAGAGAGACAGAGAGACAGAGAGACAGAGAGAGAGAGAGAGACAGAGAGAGACAGAGAGACAGATCGTTACTCAACAACGTTTACGTTGTTGAGTAACGATCTTACTCAACGATCGTTTTTAAACAACGCTGTTTGTCGACCTAATTGTATTTGTGCTGCTTTTTCTGCCATGTTCCCCCCTTTTTTATTTTTATTTTTTCTCAACACATTTTATACTTTAATCTCAATTAGTATTAAGTTTTAGTCTTTAATGTTTTTCCTGCCCGAAACGCTTTGCGTAATTGTGGCTTTAGGCATTGTATGTACTAGTTCTATCTATAAATCTATCAATTTTTGTATCACCTCTTGTATGTATGTACTTTACCTGAATTAACATTTGAATTTGAATTTGAATAATAATGAGAATCCGTCTTGGATACAAATATCCATGGAGATTCAGAATGGAAATAACAGTTGATCAGCGGAATGGCAGAATCTGTGATAAGAGTGACGGACACTGCCTCACTATCTATGTGAATGTGAACACTTGAGAGACTAGTTGGGACCAGCCCGCGGTCGTGGATATTGTGAAATTGTGCTCAACTCTTACAATAGTCTCCAAACTTGATACATTAATTGTAAGTGACTCCTTATCATCCTTAATTGCTCTCAACACTTTAAAATTTAATTAAATTAAGGGGCATTACTTCGGTTTCGAAAAAGTTGTTCAGTGTCAACCAATATTTTTTGACTAGTTGTATATGAAAAGAGCTGCAATTGTGCCAAGTTTCAGTACTGCAGCGTAAGTAGAAAGGGAATTTTTTTTTTTTCAAATTTTTTTACACATTTTTGAGTGTGAATAAAAAAAACACCTTTTAGATATAATCATTCTATGACTATTTTCTGACACATTAGCATATAATAAAGGTTCATAACTTATGGAGTTTCCAAAACATCTTTAGTTTTCCTAATACAAATATTCAAAGTTCGCCCAAAAACTTATGCAAATATGTCATGTTTATTGCTAATATAAAATCAATAAATGAACTTAGGAAAAAACGATAAGTTGGGGGTTTCGAGACATGCACTTCACATATAAGGTGTAAGTTTCATGTAAATTGAATAAAAAATAAAAAAGTTATTCAAACATTTATGTTATTTTAAAACATTTTAAATATATAAGAAAATAATAAAGTCTAAGGTGCTGCCATCTGTGGCTGAGGTTGACATCAACCAGTTTTCTCCAAAATTGGCACCCTTACAGATAGGCTTATGTGTAGTCAGGTGTATAAGTTTCATGAAAATCGTCCGATAAAAAAAAAATGAATTTTTTTTTTAATTTTTTTTTTTTTAACTTAATTTTTTTTCTAATAACACTAATTTTAATATTTTTTTAATATATGCTATTGAGATAGCCGAGAGTCATAGATATGATTTCAGTTGACACTTGTGTTTGATAATTGTTTTTGACCATTTTGGCATAATTTTGTAACCTACTTCAATATTTTTTTCTCTCTTCCAATTTATGCTACGATTCTGAAACTTGGGCCAGATGAAACACTTTTCACGTACAACTCGACAAAAAAGTTTGATTGAAATCGAACAAGTTTTCATTTATTTAGGACATAACTGTAACACGCTCGTGCCCGAAGCTAGACACAAATACAACAAAATTATTAACGATGGTAACAGAGTCCATTTCATGTGGTCTCCATCTCATGTTGGCCTCCGAATGCATGATAGAGCTGATAAGTTAGACAAAGAATTTGCCTTTAAAGGAGCCTTTGAGTGTAACCTTGGATTGTCAATGAGCAATCTGAGAGCAGCAGTACACCGAGAACTTCAACAAGATCTTGTAGATATGAGGCAAAGTGAAATCGACACCAGTAATTCCATCTATCATCATATTATCATGCAAGAGGAGCCACACATCTATGGTTCATCCAATAAAATCAGCAGACTTCTAGATGTTACTACTGCTCGGCTTAGACTCGGTTACAAGTATCTCTGGGAATTCTCATTATCTTCCGATGTAGACCTGACCAAATGTAAACAATGTCAACAAAATTATTCGCACACCCTTCGTCACAATGTGATGGAGTGCGAAAAGATACGTGAATTCAGAGATAATTCTATAACCAATGTACCAACGATATGTCAATATTTCACTCAAAATGATCTGCTACCAGAAATTTTAGCCAAATATCCCCAGTTTGCTAACTGTAGGTAGTAACTAAGAGTGATTGTAACCTATCCACTGCTGCCCACTGGATGGGGGGCGGTGTGAAGGACAAACATATCAATTGTGACACTAGCTCTCCACATATGTCAGTTGCTTAATTTAGAAACTGTACTTGTGGTTGATCTCGAACTCATTGTTGATGTGACGACTTATATTGAATTTTGTAACTAGCTCATCAAGATTGTAACTTGCTTAGCTAAATGAATTGTGGGGTTCAGTCCCTGAGCCCATTATGTGCCTTTGTAACCCTTTCCACTACCGCCCACAAGATGGGTATGGGGTGCATAATAAATGAACTAAACTAACTCTTATAATTCTACAGTGCATTTGCGTGTTGGGAAAATGGCAGAGGCGGTCTGCTTCAGTGATGGACAATCGTGCACTAGGACTGACGATTATGAGAGAGAGGATGACTCTCAAGTACAAGGTGATGCCAGGCCGTACCATGTTGTAATGTCCAGAAAGAAACGGCGCAGTTTTCATAGACAGCGAGACAGTGATAGTGAAGATGTAATTAAACAGAGACAGAAATTTTTTTGTGATCCACGACAGGAGACACCAGTGATGCAAACTCCCAAGAACTCTAACCAGCAGGACGCAAGACACGAAGATTAACATAAACAACTACAGACCAATATCGAACCTACCCATACTATCAAAAATATTTGAAAAAATTATCTACAAACAGCTCTACTCCTATCTCGTAAAATTCGACATTCTTAGCCCCTGTCAGTTTGGGTTCCGCTCTCAAAAGAGTACCAACGATGCAATTATTAGTCTCCTTGATATAATTTACTCAGCCCTTGACAAAAATGAGTTTCCAATTGGACTCTTCATTGACCTGAGAAAGGCCTTTGATACTGTTAATCACGATTACCTCTTATGTAAACTCCATCATTATGGAATCCGAGGCCATGCACTGGACTATATCCAATCCTATCTTAGTGATAGACAGCAATGTGTAGCTATCAATAATATAATCTCTCCCATTCTACCAATAACCGTTGGAGTGCCACTGGGCAGCATCTTGGGACCTCTTCTATTTCTTATATACATCAATGATCTGCCTAATGTCTCTAACATTCTGCAACCTATTTTGTTTGCTGATGATACTACCCTCATCTACTCCAACCCCAACCAACATACACTAAATGATGTTGTTAATAATGAACTAAAAAAAGTCCACTTATGGATGTCAACCAACAAACTAACACTTAACATAGAAAAGACCTACTACATCCTATTTGGAAGCAAATCTACAAATGCAATTCAGCTTCAGATTGACAATGTAAACATTAGCAATAAAAATTATGGAAAGTTTCTTGGCATATTCCTAGACAAGAGACTCAACTTCAGTACCCACATACAACACATAACTAAGAAAGTCTCTAAAACAGTTGGTATACTCTCCAAAATCAGATATTATGTTCCTAACTCTGCTCTCATCTCTCTATATTATGCACTAATCTATCCCTATCTCAACTATGGTATCTGTGCATGGGGTTCAACCACTGCAAACCACCTCAAGTCCATCATCACCCAGCAAAAATCTGCTATCAGAATAATATCAAATTCTGCTTTCAGACAACACACAGCCCCCTTGTTTAACTCCCTAAACATGCTAAACATAATCTCACTTCACAAATTCTCCTGTGTCAACTACATTTACAAAACCCTGTTCTTAAATGCAAATCCTTGTCTGAAACTCTTCCTGGACAGATGTAATAGGACCCATTATCACCACACCAGAAATAAATATCTCTTCGATATCCCCAGAGTTAAACTTAATCTGTGCAAACACTCTATGCAAATAAAGGGACCCAGTTTATGGAACTCACTCCCTACTGAATTGAAAAGCTGTCCAACTTTTACATCATTCAAAATCAATACTAAAAAGTACCTAATTTCATCTTCATAGTTTTTCACTTTTTGCCTTAAAATTGCACTGTATCTATTGCTACCCAATCTCCCAACCTTTATGTTCCCAATTTGAACATCTTTACCATTGAGATCATTGCTGTTTTCTTATGTGCTGCCAATCTGTTGTATGGTGTTTATAAATCTTGTTATCTGTATCTTTTGCTACCCAGTCTCCCAATCTTTATGTACCCATTCTGAACATCTTTACCATTGTGAGCATTGCTGTCTTATATGTGCTGTCAATCTGCTGTATGGTGTCTATTAATCTTGTTTAAATTACTAATCAAGCTGTCAATGTAATCAATCAGAGCTTTAATATAACAATGTGCTTTAATATATTTACTTATCTCTCTCATCTCATTTTTCTCTTGTAATGTATCTTTCATTTATCAATTCTGATTGAAATTTCCTACTTAAAATTATCTGCTAGATTAAGGACCTGCCCGAAACGCTGCGCGTACTAGTGGCTTTACAAGAATGTAATTACTGTACTATCCAATGTATTCTCTCAAACCCAATGTACCTTCTTGTATATATATAAATAAAATAAATAAAATAAAATAAATTAAAAGAAGGAAGCGGCTTTTATTCCCTACATGCCAACTGAACTTCCACCAAAAGCTGGAGTGGACGGTACTTCTCGCTAAGGAGTGTTTTGAATATGAACCACTCTTCAAGAAGGGTCTTCAAAATTTAAATGTTTATTTAGGTAAAATACATACATACAAGGGATGATACAAAAATTGATGAATTTATAGATAGAGCTAGTACATACAATGTCTAAAGCCACTATTACGCAAAGCGTTTCGGGCAGGAAAAACACTAGAGACTAAAACTTAATACTAATTGAGATTAAAGTATAAAATGTGTTGAGAAAATATAAAAATAAAAATGGGGGGAACATGGCAAAAAAAAACAAAAATTCAAATTGGTCGGCAAAAAATAACAGACATGGGTTGAGTTTAAAGGGGTAAGGTAGGTTACAGGGAGTTAATTAGGTAGTGCTTAGTTTTATCTTAAACTGGTTGAGAGAGGTACAGTCTTTACATGATTGGGAACGTCATTCCATATTCTGGGTCCCTTGATTTGTAGAGCATTTCTAGTTTGATTAAGTCGAACTCTTGGAATATCATAAAGGTATTTGCTTCTGGTGTGGTGGACATGGGTTCTGTTACAACCTTCAATGGAGCTTTTAAGGTTAGGATTGGCATTTCAGTTCAGCGTTTTATATATATATATATATATATATATGTAATACACATGAGAGGATATGCAATGACTTAATATATAACATATTCAGAGATTTGAGTAGGGCACCGAGTGATGTCTGGGGCCAGAGTTGGATATTGTCCTAATAACAGCTTTGTGTTGAGTAATTAGAGGACGTAAATGATTTTGGGTAGTAGAACCTCAAGCACAAATACCATAGTTGAGATAAGGATAGATGAGGGAGTAATAGAGCGTCACCAAGGCAGGGCGAGGTACATAATATCTGATCTTAGAAAGAATGCCAACAGTTTTTGAAACTTTTTTGGGCATATTTAGAATGTGTCCCTGGAAATTCAGTTTAAGGTCAATGAGAACGCCAAGGAATTTGCAATCTTTTTTGTTACAAATTTGGGTATTGTTTATCCTGAGATTTATTTGATTAGAGGATTTATTGCCAAACAGAATATAGAAAGTTTTGTCAATGTTAAGGGTGAGTTTGTTGGCAGTTAGCCAAAGATGGACTTTATTTAGCTCAGTATTCACTGTGACATTTAGAGCAAGGGGGTCAGGACTGGAGTAAATGAAGGTTGTGTCGTCAGCAAATAGAATTGGTTTGAGGTGTTGGGAGGCATTTGGAAGGTCATTAATGTAGATAAGAAAGAGGAGAGGGCCAAGTATGCTGTCCTGAGGAACACCAATGTTGATGGGTAGGGTAGTAGAAATTGAATTATTCACAGAAATATATTGGAGCCTGTCAGTAAGTTAAGATTTGAGGTATTGCAGGAAGTGACCTCTGACCCCATAATGATGTAATTTAAGAAGAAGGTCTTGGTGGTTGACAGTGTCAAAAGCCTTACGCAGGTCCACAAATAACCCAACAGGGAACTCATTTTTATTAAGAGCTGCATGTATCAAGTTAATCATACTAATAAGTGCATCATTAGTGCTTTTTTTGGGTCTGAAGCCATATTGACAAGAGCTATGTATATTGTGTTTGGCTAGAAAGGAGTAAAGCTGCTTGTAGATTAGTTTTTCTAATATTTTTGACAAGTTAGGCAGGATTGATATAGGTCTGTAGTTGTTAACATCAGTGAGATCACCACATTTGTGGACAGGGGTTACTCTTGCTTTTTTTTTAGAATATCTGGATATAAAGATATAAATTTAGATATAAATTTAGATATATTTTTAGATATAAAATATTATATCTAAAATATAATATTTTAGAATAGATATTTTTTTCTATTATCTGGATATCTTTAATCTCAATTAGTATTAAGTTTTAGTCTTTAGTGCTTTTCCTGCCCGAAACGCTTTGCGTAATAGTCGCTTTAGGGATTGTTCTATCTAGCTCTATCTATAAATTCATCAATATTTGTATCACCCCTTGTATATATGTACTTTACCTGAATAAACATTTTAATTTGAATTTTTTTTTACTCTATATATTTAAAGCTCTGAATTGTAATGTCAATCCTGACCTTCAATGCTTCCTAGAAGGTTGTAACAGAACCCATGAGCACCACACCAGAAACAAATACCTATTTGATATTCCAAGAGTACGACTTAATCAATCTAGGAATGCTCTACAAATCAAGCGACCCAGAATGCGGAATGACCTTCCCAATTATGTTAAAGATTGTACCTCTCCCAACCAGTTTAAGATAAAAACTAAGTACTACCTAATTAACTCCATGTAACCTACCTCACCCCCAAAATGTCAACCCATGTCTTTTATTTTAAACAATGCTGTTTGTTGACCAAATTGTATTCTCCTCTGGTTCGTCTCCCGATATGGTCTCCCAAAGACCATCCAGACGGACCAGGGAACGAATTTTACCTCTCGTTTGTTTCGCCAACAGATCGCCGACCTTGGGATCCAACAGATTACATACAGTGCCTACCATCCCGAGACGCAAGGAGCTTTGGAGCGGTTCCATCAAACACTGAAGGGCATGCAGAGGAAGTACTGCTATGACCTACAGAACAAGTGGATTGAAGACCTACCCTACCTCCTATATGCTGTAAGATTTGTTGTAAGGTTGGTATGTTCTCCCACGGTGACAGGGAGTCTAAGTGCAAAGTTTGTAGGTCCTTACCCAGTCTTGAGGAAAGTAACCAGTAATAATTATATTCTCAGCGCACCAGATCGTAGAAAGAAGGAAACATTAGTCCACGTCAACATGATAAAGAAGTATCAGGGCCATGATGTTCACCCAATAACAATGGTGGCGACAGGTTTTAACAGCGACCAGCCCAAGATTGTGGACGACCCGTTTGGAGCTCTCGTAACACGGATTATGTCGGCTTCCAGGCAGAAACACCTTTTTTTTTTTTTTAGATATATACAAGAGTTGTTACATTCTTGTACAGCCACTAGTACGTGTAGCGTTTCGGGCAGGTCCCTGGAATACGATCCCCGCCGCGAAGAATCGTTGTTACAACCAAGTACCCATTTTACTGTTGAGTTAAACAGAGGCTACAGTTAAGGATTTGCGCCCAGTAAATCCTCCCCGGCCAGGATTCGAACCCATGACAAAGCGCTCGCGGAACGCCAGGCGAGCGTCTTACCACTACACCACGGAGACTTT
>NC_091239.1:20314442-20389271 GCF_040958095.1 Procambarus clarkii
AGGATCACTGGGAAGGGTGGGAAGGATCGCTGGAAAGAGTCACTAGGAAGGGTGTGAAGGATCATTGGCAAGGGTGGGAAGGATCACTGGGAAGGGTGGGAAGGGTCACTGGGAAGAGTCACTGGGAAGGGTGGGAAGGGTCACTGGGAAGGGTGTGAAGGATCACTGGGAAGGGTGGGAAGGATCACTGGGAAGGGTGGGAAGGGTCACAGGGAAGAGTCACTGGGAAGGGTGGGAAGGGTCACTGGGAAGGGTGTGAAGGATCACTGGGAAGGGTGTGAAGGATCACTGGGAAGGATCACTGGGAAGGGTGTGAAGGGTCACTGGGAAGGATCACTGGGAAGGGTGTGAAGGATCACTGGGAAGGATCACTGGGAAGGGTGTGAAGGATCACTGGGAAGGGAAGGATCACTGGGAAGGATCACTGGGAAGGGTGGGAAGGATCACTGGGAAGGGTGTGAAAGATCACTGGGAAGGGTGGGAAGGGTCACTGGGAAGGATCACTGGGAAGGGACACTGGGAAGGATCACTGGGAAGGGTGTGAAGGATCACTGGGAAGGGTGGGAAGGATCACTGGGAAGGGTGAGAAGGATCACTGGGAAGGGTGAGAAGGATCACTGGGAAGGGTGGGAAGGATCACTGGGAAGGGTCACTGGGAAGGGTGGAAAGGGTCACTGGGAAGGGTGGGAAGGATCACTGGGAAGGGTGGGAAGGGTGTGAAGGGTCACTGGGAAGGGTGTGAAGGGTCACTGGGAAGGGTGTGAAGGATCACTGGGAAGGGTGTGAAGGATCACTGGGAAGGGTGTGAAGGATCACTGGGAAGGGTGTGAAGGATCACTGGGAAGGGTGTGAAGGATCACTGGGAAGGGTGTGAAGGATCACTGGGAAGGGTGTGAAGGATCACTGGGAAGGGTGGGAAGGATCACTGGGAAGGGTGGGAAGGATCACTGGGAAGGGTGGGAAGGATCGCTGGAAAGAGTCACTAGGAAGGGTGTGAAGGATCATTGGCAAGGGTGGGAAGGATCACTGGGAAGGGTGGGAAGGGTCACTGGGAAGAGTCACTGGGAAGGGTGGGAAGGGTCACTGGGAAGGGTGTGAAGGATCACTGGGAAGGGTGGGAAGGATCACTGGGAAGGGTGTGAAGGATCACTGGGAAGGATCACTGGGAAGGGTGTGAAGGGTCACTGGGAAGGATCACTGGGAAGGGTGTGAAGGATCACTGGGAAGGATCACTGGGAAGGGTGTGAAGGATCACTGGGAAGGATAACTGGGAAGGGTGTGAAGGATCACTGAGAAGGATCACTGGGAAGGATCACTGGGAAGGGTGGGAAGGATCACTGGGAAGGGTGGGAAGGATCACTGGGAAGGGTGTGAAAGATTACTGGGAAGGGTGAGAAGGGTCACTGGGAAGGATCACTGGGAAAGGACACTGGGAAGGATCACTGGGAAGGGTGTGAAGGATCACTGGGAACGGTGTGAAGGATCACTGAAAAGGGAGTGAAGGATCACTGGGAAGGGTGGGAAGGATCACTGGGAAGGGTGAGAAGGATCACTGGGAAGGGTGAGAAGGATCACTGGGAAGGGTGAGAAGGACCACTGGGAAGTGTGTGAAGGATCACTGGGAAGGGTGTGAAGGATCACCGGAAAGGGTCACTGGGAAGGGTGGGAAGGATCACTGGGAAGGGTGTGAAGGATCACTGGGAAGGGTGTGAAGGATCACTGGGAAGGGTGTGAAGGATCACTGGGAAGGGTGTGAAGGATCACTGGGAAGGGTGTGAAGGATCACTGGGAAGGGTGTGAAGGATCACTGGGAAGGGTGTGAAGGATCACTGGGAAGGGTGTGAAGGATCACTGGGAAGGGTGTGAAGGATCACTGGGAACGGTGTGAAGGATCACTGGGAAGGGTGTGAAGGATCATTGGGAAGTGTCACTGGGAAGGGTGTGAAGAATCACTGGGAAGGATCACTGGGAAGGGAGGGAAGGATCACTGGGAAGTGTGGGAAGGATCACTGGGAAGGGTGGGAAGGGTCACTGGGAAGGGTGTGAAGGGTCACTGGGAAGGGTGGGAAGGATCACTGGGAAGGGTGGGAAGGGTCACTTGGAAGGGTGTGAAGGATCACTGGGAAGGGTGTGAAGGATCACTTGGAAGGGTGTGAAGGATCACTGGGAAGGGTGTGAAGGGTCACTTGGAAGGGTGTGAAGGATCACTGGGAAGGGTGGGAAGGGTCACTTGGAAGGGTGTGAAGGACCACTGGGAAGGGTGGAAAGGGTCACTACGTGGAGGTCTTATTGCCTGTGTGGATTATCTGGATTATCACTGCCCTCACTGGTCGCCTGGCACCTAACACCTGCCATAACTACAGTACTTTATTATTATGCCACACATGTCACATCTCCCCCCCCCCCACACCTTCAACACACATGTGTGTTGTCTCACCCCTTTCCCCATACGCTGACCCCCCCCCCCCCCTTCAACGGACACGTGTGCAACCACATAGAGGTAGTACACGTGCAACAACACACAGTTGATAGGTGGGACCAAACAGCCAAAGCTTAACCCTCGCAAGCACAAATAGGTGAGTACACACACATATGCAACATACAGTGTGAGGTTCATCCTCATAGCTCCCTGTTACGGCCCTACTGGGACGCAACCGGGTTCTTCTCTGATGGTAGTAGAGTTTGGGAATCCGGCCCCAAGTTAGTAGAGGCTTTCAAGGGGTGTGTTCCATAACGCAAGGTAAATTAAAGGGGGAGGGATACAAATGTTCCAGTTTTTCTGATATATTTACCACCACCATATATAAATAAATGACAGTCTCACGCGGGGATTATTACTACACTTATGTACAGTTGCATCTTCCTCCGAAGACACTGGATGCTCAACGATGCTCACTCTGGATAGCCCTTGTTCCTTCTTCCGTGGCCCACGATGAATCCACTATAACTATGACGAATCTACCCTGGCCATAGGCCAGCCAAATCACAGTCCCACTGGGTGCTTCGTCGTGGAGGCCTTCAACCACAATCCAGCCTGTAGCTGGCAGGTACCGATCAGCTCCGCTGTATAGGCCACTCCACAACCGATACTTAGGGTTGCGAGCCTTAGCCAGGAACCTCGTGTGACTCGCTGGTCACTCTCCTCATACGGCACCCCAGTGGGTGGTCTCCTCCTCCAGCCAACCCCGGATAAGGCGATTCCCAACACTGCCCTGTTTATTTGAGCCTTTTAGAGATAAATCTAAGCTCACTCTGTATGATATGGCAACCTATCTTATTACCATGGATAAATTATCTGAAATCCTTGCACTGTACCCACATTTTTCTTCCAGTAGATGAACGACATATGAGATTCAGAAACAAGTAGTGTATTGTGAGGACTAATAATAAACAGAAGCTCCCCTATGACTCTGTAATATCCCCATTGGCCAAACTATTATGTATTAACGACAAGACCTACCATTAATGTATGATGACTTACTGTAGGATTGAAGAAATTGTTTATGTAATAATCTAAGATGAGGTCTGATAAAGACCTTTTGTGCCCTCTGTAATGCTTTTGTGCTACCGCTCACAGGATGAGTATGGGGTGCACAATAAACTAGCCGCCTTCGGCGGCAACAATCAACCAACACTGCCACTCCTCAGGCAGGATATTACTCTCCACAGAGTTCGTCCAGGGATGGCTCACAGCTTCTTCAAAGCAGACTGATGAGGAGACCTTGGCTGCCTTGGGTAGACTGGTCCATCGTCCAACACAGCAGGCCCAGGTCGACTCTGCAATCAGACACGTCATTAATACTGGGACGCTTCACTCACAAGCTTAGACAGAAACGTCCACCTCTTCACTCCATAGATGGCGTTCACTGTCTAAGCACCACCTCACCAGAGGTCAGCAGCGGCTACGTCGCGAGTCAACTAGGACAGGAATCCAACACTTATTGCTGGCCTATCCTGTCACCACTAGATGGCGTCGTCCATTTGGAGTGGGTTTCGGGAGCGGACTCACAGATGGCGTTGTCGTCACCGCTCAGTGCTCCGACGCTGGACTCGGGTCCGTAACACTCCCACATGATAGGGAGCTATTAGGATGAAATTAGATTCATTATTATTTTACTTTTGAGAAAGGTATAGGTTGGACAATTGTTTAATTCATCAGGGAGGCAGTTGCATAGACTCATGGGTCCTTTTATTTGCATGGAGTGTTTGCCCAGATTTAGCCTGACTCTGGGGATATCAAAGAGTTTTTTTGTTTCTGGTGTGGTGCTCATGGGTTCTATAACACCTATGAAGGATGTGATAGAGCTCGTGACACTAGCTTGGGACTAGAACCGAGGAACAAAGTTTTGTATATGTAGATAGCACAAGAGAATGTGTGGAGTGAGTGTATGTTTAGCGTGTTAAGGAACATAAACAGTGGGGCTGAGTATTGTCTAAAGACAGAGTTTGTTATTGTTCTGATAACGAATTTTTGCTCGGTGATGATGGGCTTGAGGGAATTTGCAGTGGTTGAACCTCATGCACAGATAGCATATGTAAGATGGGGGGTGAGGGGGTAGATTGGCGTGTAGTATAATGGGAGGAGAGCAGAATTAGGAACATAATATCTGATTTTAGAAAGTATACACACAGTTTTGTTTAATACTTTTTTGGCTATGTGCTGTTTGTGTGTGGGAGCTGAACTTTAGTTTCTTATCAGTGTATAAGCCAATGATCTCTCCATTTTTATTGCTAATGTTAGCACTTTTTTTTTACAGTCAAAGTTTCTTTTGACTATTTATATGTTTGGTAGACTATTTTTACTGCCTCTCCCACCTGTTGTTCAACTTTCGGTAAATTGATGATGATTGACTTGATCATCATCAATTTACTTGATTATCATTCTCAAGACAATCGACTTGAGAATGGTCCAGGACGGACCGGGAGAAACCTTTCCCCATGCCAGGAATACACGTTGGTATATAGGCGGTAAAGGAAACAGGGCAGGACCTACTGCTTAAGCAGGAGATTACCGTAACAAAATAAAACACCTTCCCTACCCTTCACCACCTACTCTACCTTTCACCACCTACTCTACCTTTCACCACCTACTCTACCTTTCACCACCTACTCTACCCTTCACCACCTACTCTACCCTTCACCTCCTACTCTACCCTTCACCTCCTACTCTACCCTTCACAACCTACTCTACTCTTCACCACCTACTCTACCCTTCACCACCTACTCTACTCTTCACCACCTACTCTACCCTTCACCTCCTATTCTACCCTTCACCTCCTACTCTACCCTTCACCACCAACTCTACTCTTCACCACCTACTCTACCCTTCACCACCTATTCTACCTTTCACCACCTACTTTACCCTTCACCACCTACTCTACCTTTCACCATCCTACTCTACCCTTCACCACCTACTCTACCTTTCACCACCTACTCTACCCTTCACCACCTACTCTACCTTTCACCACCTACTCTACCTTTCACCACCTACTCTACCCTTCACCACCAACTCTACCCTTCACCATACTCTACCCTTCACCACCTACTCTACCTTTCACCACCTACTCTACCTTTCACCACCTACTCTACCCTTCACCACCAACTCTACCCTTCACCATACTCTACCCTTCACCACCTACTCTACCTTTCACGGAGAAAAACGAAACAGAAGGAAAAGGTGCCCAGCAGAATTGGAGAGAACGGCAGCAGGAGCACAAGGCTAGAAAAGGACAGAGGACTGTCCCAAGGAGCATCACACTCCAGCAGCCGCCCACTAAGCCCCCCTCACGGCAACAACGAGCTGAGCAGGGAGTGCGGGTACTAGTATAAAAAGCTATGAAATGTTCAGATCTGAAACCTATATCTATGGGCAGCACAAAACGTCCACTAGACTGTGCGACACAGTGGTTGCAAGGATCAGGTTGGATTACCGTTACCTGTGGCAGATGGCTACAGGTGACGGATCTCCCAATCCTGAGCACTCCAGTTGCAAACTCTGTGAGCAGGAACTGCGGCATGATCTCCCACACTACATCACCGAATGCCCAGTTATTAGACCTTTCAGACCAGTTGGCATGAGGTACCTGGAGCTTTGCAATTACTTTATTCATTCTCGTATTCTTGAAGATATCCTCACAGCGTACCCAAAATTTGCCAGTGCAGGCTACTAAACACATGGCCCTGTATGACTTACCATCCTGCGAGATGGGGACTTTTATTACCACTGCTGCCTTATTCGCTCTTGTGTTGATGATATCCTCATAATGCACCCAGAGTCTGCCAGTGCAGACTGCCCATCACATGCCTCTGTATGACTAACCATCCTGTGTGATGGGGATTTTTTAGCATCACGAAGTTAGCTTTTTTGACACACTGTACTCCACTTTATAATGTCTAGAGTAGCTGCACTAATGCAGATGTACCTAATGTATTAATAAAAAAAAATTAACCTGATCCCTTCCAAGTGCTATATAGTCTTAATGGCTTGACGCTTTTTCCTGATAGTTCCTTTCCTTCATTCGTTGACAATTTATATATAACGCGGGCGTGGATCACTCTAATTCCTCTGAGGTTCAGGAGAACAAGTCAGGGAATAGTCGGAAACTCCAGTTTGGCAGCAGCAGTAATTGCTTCTGGAGTCTTTCCCTATTAAGACCACTCAATAGCCCGGTCGATGGCGCTTCGGCCTTACACACGCCTGAGGGGAGGCCAGGCCCCTGTTCGAGTCTCTTCGAGCCCAGGTGAATGAAACAGAAGGAAAATCTCGTATTCCGGGAAAAAAAGGAAAAAGATCTGAAAGTAACTCAAGTATTGGGAACTGGAACAATTAATACGGGGCTAAGTAGCATTAATAAGTTATAACTGAAGGAACGGAGGTAAGTGTAGAGAGAGAGAGATCGATGAAAATAGCACAAGCAACACTTTTAAGATTTTAAGAGTCACCACAAGCGTAAATCACCAAAACGGTGATTTACACTGATATATCGCGTCATTGTGATTTACACTGATATATCGCACCATTGTAATTTACATTGCGATCACTCAGAAATGCTTAAGGATTAAGGAACAATAAATACGGAACGAAGGAAGCACAAAATAGAATAACACGCGCAAAGCAAAAATAAAAAACAGCTGAAGGCTTCAATACGCAGCGTAGTCTAAGAAAGAGCAATAAGCAGTATTGCGTAGTGCTGTTTCTTGATATCCAGCTTCACACCACTGGGAAGGGTCACTGGGAAGGGTGGAAAGGATCACTGGGAAGGGTGTGAAGGGTCACTGGGAAGGGTGTGAAGGGTCCCTGGGAAGGGTGTGAAAGGTCCCTGGGAAGGATCACTGGGAAGGGTGTGAAGGGTCACTGGGAAGGGTGTGAAGGGTCACTGGGAAGGGTGTGAAGGGTCACTGGGAAGGATCACTGGGAAGGGTGTGAAGGGTCCCTGGGAAGGATCACTGGGAAGGGTGTGAAGGGTCACTGGGAAAGGTGTGAAGGGTCACTGGGAAGGATCACTAGGAAGGGTCACTGGGAAGGGTGTGAAAGATCACTGGGAAAGGTGTGAAGGATCACTGGGAAGGGTGGGAAGGATCACTGGGAAGGGTGGGAAGGATCACTGGGAAGGGTCACTGGGAAAGATCACTGGGAAGGGTCACTGGGAAGGGTGGGAAGGATCACTGGGAAGGGTCACTGGGAAGGGTCACTGGGAAGGGTCACTGGGAAGGGTGTGAAGGGTCACTGGGAAGGGTGTGAAGGATCACTGGGAAGGGTGTGAAGGGTCACTGGGAAGGGTGTGAAGGATCACTGGGAAGGGTGTGAAGGATCACTGGGAAGGGTGTGAAGAATCACTGGGAAGGGTGTGAAGGATCACTGGGAAGGGTGTGAAGGATCACTGGGAAGGGTGTGAAGGGTCACTGGGAAGGGTGTGAAGGGTCACTGGGAAGGGTGTGAAGGATCACTGGGAAGGGTGTGAAGGATCACTGGGAAGGGTGTGAAGGGTCACTGGGAAGGGTGTGAAGGGTCACTGGGAAGTGTGGGAAGGGTCACTGGAAAGGATCACTGGGAAGGGTGTGAAGGGTCACTGGGAAGGGTGGGAAGGATCACTGGGAAGAGTGGGAATGATCACTGGGAAGGGTGTGAAGGGTCACTGGGAAGTGTGGGAAGGGTCACTGGGAAGGATCACTGGGAAGGGTGTGAAGGGTCACTGGGAAGGGTGTGAAGGGTCACTGGGAAGAGTGGGAAGGATCACTGGGAACGGTGTGAAGGATCACTGGGAAGGGTGTGAAGGATCACTGGGAAGGGTGTGAAGGATCACTGGGAAGGGTGTGAAGGATCACTGGGAAGGGTGTGAAGGATCACTGGGAAGGGTGTGAAGGGTCACTGGGAAGGGTGTGAAGGGTCACTGGGAAGGGTGTGAAGGATCACTGGGAAGGGTGTGAAGGGTCACTGGGAAGTGTGGGAAGGGTCACTGGGAAGGATCACTGGGAAGGGTGTGAAGGGTCACTGGGAAGGGTGTGAAGGATCACTGGGAAGTGTGGGAAGGGTCACTGGGAAGGATCACTGGGAAGGGTGTGAAGGGTCACTGGGAAGGGTGGGAAGGATCACTGGGAAGAGTGGGAAGGATCACTGGGAAGGGTGTGAAGGGTCACTGGGAAGTGTGGGAAGGGTCACTGGGAAGGATCACTGGGAAGGGTGTGAAGGGTCACTGGGAAGGGTGGGAAGGATCACTGGGAAGAGTCACTGGGAAGGATCACTGGGAAGGGTGTGAAGGGTCACTGGGAAGGGTGAGAAGGATCACTGGGAAGGGTGTGAAGGGTGGGAAGGGTCACTGGGAAAGGTGGGAAGGATCACTGGGAAGGGTGGGAAGGATCACTGGGAAGGGTGTGAAGGGTCACTAGGAAGGGTGTGAAGGGTCACTAGGAAGGGTGGGAAGGATCACTGGGAAGAGTGGGAAGAATCACTGGGAAGGGTGTGAAGGATCACTGGGAAGGGTGTGAAGGATCACTGGGAAGGGTGTGAAGGATCACTGGGAAGGGTGTGAAGGATCACTGGGAAGGATCACTGGGAAGGGTGTGAAGGGTCACTGGGAAGGGTGGGAAGGATCACTGGGAAGAGTGGGAAGGATCACTGGGAAGGGTGTGAAGGATCACTGGGAAGGGTGTGAAGGATCACTGGGAAGGGTGTGAAGGATCACTGGGAAGGGTTTTAAAGGATCACTGGGAAGGGTGTGAAGGATCACTGGGAAGGGTCACTGGGAAGGGTGGGAAGGATCACTGGGAAGAGTCACTAGGAAGGGTGGGAAGGATCACTGGGAAGGGTGGGAAGGATCGCTGGAAAGGGTCACTGGGAAGGGTGTGAAGGAACACTGGCAAGGGTGGGAAGGATCACTGGGAAGGGTGGGAAGGATCACTGGGAAGGGTCACTGGGAAGGGTGGGAAGGGTCACTGGGAAGAGTCACTGGGAAGGGTGGGAAGGGTCACTGGGAAGGGTGTGAAGGATCACTGGGAAGGGTGGGAAGGATCACTGGGAATGTAACACTGTAAAAGTGTTTGGTTTAGTTTAATACATATATATAGTACATGAGTCACAGACAGGGATTTGAGAAAGGCGCCAGGTTGTCGGCCTGAGATCTCACACCTCAAAGCGTTAATGACCAAGTGACCTGAGGTCAGATCATGTGAATTTCACCTTGCTTCTGATAATCTGATAATTGTAGCCTGGTAGCCTTCAAACTTGCCGACGTTTAAGGAGTGGCTTGGTAGAAAGCCGGAGGCTATCTACTTGTGGGCGGAGTTAGCTACTAGGTTCCCCAATAAATACTCGGAGAACTACCAATTCGAGAGGATTGAGCATTAACAGACAGAACGGCAGTCAGCAGAGCAGAGGAGACGGCCCTAGCAGGGAGGCTGTCGGCCGGCAGAGCGGGAGTCTCTGTCAACTACAGACCCCCCCCCCCCATCTCTATCCAGCTATAGGCAGAGACACTTGGTGAGTTGAGCAGTAAGGTGACTTGGTCGTGTTTACATGTTGTGTGATGATCAGGGGCAGTCAAGTTTTAGGGTTCTCGAATTCTTGGATGATGACTCACTTTGCATATTAAACTGGAACATTTTAATTGAATTGCTAAATTATGATACTTCATGTGAAATATAATTATGAATTTATTATTTAAATTGTGTTTAACTTTGTTCCCTAGAGCTTTGAGTTGAGGTGAAAAAGCCTCTATGGTTACTGATTTCATGATATTAATGAGTACATGTTTGGAGTTGATACATGGTAATAACATCTTTTGAGAATATTTTGATACAGACAAGTTCCATTCCTTGTCTTGTATGTAATGGTCTAGAATGGATGGTGGCAGCATTTCGTCTTCTACTATCTACTCTTCTACTTCTACTATCCACTCTTCTACTTCTACTATCTACTCTTCTACTTATACCTATCTACACCTCTCCCTCCACCTCTCTCTAAACTCTCACTTTCAACTAATGACCCTCCTCGCTCCTCCCACCTCCCTACCTCTCACCCCAAACCCTCACTAATTACTTCACTATTCATTTCTTTCCTTTCGTTTTCTCGTATACGTTTGTGGCAGTGAAATGTATTCTAGAGATCTCCCTAGGGTCTCGGGTAACTGATCCAGTTACGGCGCCTTGTAGTCTTAGCACCTAGGTAGTCAAATACCTAGGTTACAAGGTGTTGAACGAGAGAGGTCGCCTTAGGAACTCTGGAGGTGCTCTAGAATAGTTAGCTAACTGCGGACGGGATAACGGACTAGAGAGAGCTGTTTCCCCCGGCCTCGTTAGTTAACTGGGGGGTGGAATAATGGACAAGATAGAGCTATTTTCCCCACCCCCCGTTACAGGAAGGGTGTGAAGGATCACTGGGAAGGATCACTGGGAAGGGTGTGAAGGGTCACTGGGAAGGATCACTGGGAAGGGTGTGAAGGATCACTGGGAAGGGTGTGAAGGATCACTGGGATGGGTGTGAAGGATCACTGGGAAGGGTGTGAAGGATCACTGGGAAGGATCACTGGGAAGGGTGTGAAGGATCACTGGGAAGAGTGGGAAGGATCACTGGGAAGGGTGGGAAGGATCACTGGGAAGGATCACTGGGAAGGGTGGGAAGGATCTTGATTCTTGAGGTTATCTTGAGATGATTTCGGGGCTTTTTTTTTTAGTGTCCCCGCGGCCCGGTCCTCGACCAGGCCTCCACCCCCAGGAACCAGCCCGTGACAGCTGACTAACTCCCAGGTACCTATTTACTGCAAGGTAACAGGGGCATTCAGGGTGAAAGAAACTTTTGTCCATTTGTTTCTGCCTCGTGCGGGAATCGAACCCGCGCCACAGAATTACGAGTCCTGCGCGCTATCCACCAGGCTACGAGGATCACTGGGAAGGGTGTGAAGGATCACTGGGAAGGATCACTGGGAAGGGACACTGGGAAGGATCACTGGGAAGGGTGTGAAGGATCACTGGGAAGGGTGTGAAGGATCACTGGGAAGGGTGTGAAGGATCACTGAAAAGGGTGTGAAGGATCACTGGGAAGGGTGGGAAGGATCACTGGGAAGGGTGAGAAGGATCACTGGGAAGGGTGAGAAGGATCACTGGGAAGGGTGGGAAGGATCACTGGGAAGTGTGTGAAGGATCACTGGGAAGGGTGTGAAGGATCACTGGGAAGGGTCATTGGGAAGGGTGGAAAGGGTCACTGGGAAGGGTGGGAAGGATCACTGGGAAGGGTGGGAAGGATCACTGGGAAGGGTGTGAAGGGTCACTGGGAAGGGTGTGAAGGATCACTGGGAAGGGTGTGAAGGATCACTGGGAAGGGTGTGAAGGATCACTGGGAACGGTGTGAAGGATCACTGGGAACGGTGTGAAGGATCATTGGGAAGTGTCACTGGGAAGGGTGTGAAGAATCACATGGAAGGATCACTGGGAAGGGAGGGAAGGATCACTGGGAAGGGTGGGAAGGATCACTGGGAAGGGTGTGAAGGACCACTGGGATGGGTGGGAAGGATCACTGGGAAGGGTGTGAAGGATCACTGGGAAGGGTGTGAAGGATCACTGGGAAGGGTGTGAAGGATCACTGGGAAGGGTGTGAAGGATCACTGGGAAGGGTGTGAAGGATCACTGGGAAGGGAGGGAAGGGTCACTGGGAAGGGTGTGAAGGGTCACTGGGAAGGGTGGGAAGGAGCACTGGGAAGGGTGGGAAGGGTCACTTGGAAGGGTGTGAAGGGTCACTGGGAAGGGTGTGAAGGATCACTGGGAAGGGTGTGAAGGGTCACTTGGAAGGGTGGGAAGGGTCACATGGAAGGGTGTGAAGGATCACTGGGAAGGGTGGGAAGGGTCACATGGAAGGGTGTGAAGGATCACTGGGAAGGGTGTGAAGGATCACTGGGAAGGGTGTGAAGGATCACTGGGAAGGGTGTGAAGGATCACTGGGAAGGGTGGGAAGGGTCACATGGAAGGGTGTGAAGGATCACTGGGAAGGGTGTGAAGGATCACTGGGAAGGGTGTGAAGGATCACTGGGAAGGGTGGGAAGGGTCACATGGAAGGGTGTGAAGGATCACTGGGAAGGGTGGAAAGGGTCGCTACGTGGAGGTCTTATTGCCTGTGTGCTATCTCGATTATCACTGCTCTCACTGGTCGCCTGGCACCTAACACCTGCCATAACTACAGTACTTTATTATTATGCCACACATGGAACATCTCCCCCCCCCCCCGCACCTTCAACACACATGTGTGTTGTCTCACCCCTTTCCCCATAGGCTGACCCCCTCCCCCCCTCAACGGACACGTGTGCAACCACATAGAGGTAGTACACGTGCAACAACACACAGTTGATAGGTGGGACCAAAGAGCCAAAGCTCAACCCCCGCAAGCACAAATAGGTGAGTACACACACATATGCAACATACAGTGTGAGGTTCATCCTCATAGCTCCCTGTTACGGCCCTACTGGGACGCAACCGGGTTCTTCTCTGATGGTAGTAGAGTTTGGGAATCCAGCCCCAAGTTAGTAGAGGCTTTCAAGGGGTGTGTTCCATAACGCAAGGTAAATTAAAGGGGGAGGGATACAAATGTTCCAGTTTTTCTGATATATTTACCACCACCATATATAAATAAATAACAGTCGCACGCGGGGATTATTACTACACTTATGTACAGTTGCATCTTCCTCCGAAGACACTGGATGCTCAACGATGCTCACTCTGGATAGCCCTGGTTCCTTCTTCTGTGGCCCACGATGAATCCACTATAACTATGACGAATCTACCCTGGCCACAGGCCAGCCAAATCACAGTCCCACTGGGTGCTTCGTCGTGGAGGCCTTCAACCACACTCCAGCCAGTAGCTGGCAGGTACCGATCAGCTCCGCTGTATAGGCCACTCCACAACCGATACTTAGGGTTGCGAGCCCTAGCCAGGAACCTCGTGTGACTCGCTGGTCACTCTCCTCATACGGCACCCCAGTGGGTGGTCTCCTCCACCAGCCAACCCCGGATAACGCGATTCCCAACACTGCCCTGTTTATTTGAGCCTTTTAGAGATAAATCTAAGCTCACTCTGTATGATATGGCAACCTATCTTATTACCATGGATAAATTACCTGAAATCCTTGTACTGTACCCACATTTTTCTTCCAGTAGATGAACGACATATGAGATTCAGAAACAAGTAGTGTATTGTGAGGACTAATAATAAACAGAAGCTCCCCTATGACTCTGTAATATCCCCATTGGCCAAACTATTATGTATTAACGACAAGACCTACCATTAATGTATGATGACTTACTGTAAATATGTAGCTCTTGTAATAGCACTTTCTCTGTAACTAGCTGACATTGTATCTATAAGGTGTGAAGGATTGAAGAAATTGTTTATGTAATAATCTAAGATGAGGTCTGATAAAGACCTTTTGTGCCCTCTGTAATGCTTTTGTGCTACCGCTCACAGGATGAGTATGGGGTGCACAATAAACTAGCCGCCTTCGGCGGCAACAATCAACCAACACTGCCACTCCTCAGGCAGGCTATTACTCTCCAGAGTTCGTCCAGGGATGGCTCACAGCTTCTTCAAAGCAGACTGTTGAGCAGACCTTTGCTGCCTTGGGTAGACTGGTCCATCGTCCAACACAGCAGGCCCAGGTCGACTCTGCAATCAGACACGTCATTAATACTGGGACGCTTCACTCACAAGCTTAGACAGAAACGTCCACCTCTTCACTCCATAGATGGCGTTTACTGTCTAAGCACCACCTCACCAGAGGTCAGCATCGGCTACGTCGCAAGTCAACTAGGACAGGAATCCAACACTTATTGCTGGCCTATCCTGTCACCACTAGATGGCGTCGTCCATTTGGAGTGGGTTTCGGGAGCGGACTCACAGATGGCGTTGTCGTCACCGCTCCGTGCTCCGACGCTGGACTCGGGTCCGTAACACTCCCACATGATAGGGAGCTATTAGGATGAAATTAGATTCATTATTATTTTACTTTTGAGAAAGGTATAGGTTGGACAATTGTTTAATTCATCAGGGAGGCAGTTGCATAGACTCATGGGTCCTTTTATTTGCATGGAGTGTTTGCCCAGATTTAGCCTGACTCTGGGGATATCAAAGAGTTTTTTTGTTTCTGGTGTGGTGCTCATGGGTTCTATAACACCTATGAAGGATGTGATAGAACTCGTGACACTAGCTTGGGACTAGAACCGAGGAAAAAAATTTGGTATATGTAGATAGCACAAGAGAATGTGTGGAGTGAGTGTATGTTTAGCGTGTTAAGGAACTTAAACAGTGGGGCTGAGTATTGTCTAAAGACAGAGTTTGTTATTGTTCTGATAACGGATTTTTGCTGGGTGATGATGGGCTTGAGGTAATTTGCAGTGGTTGAACCTCATGCACAGATAGCATATGTAGGATGGGGGGTGAGGGGGTAGATTGGCGTGTAGTATAATGAGAGGAGAGCAGAATTAGGAACATAATATCTGATTTTAGAAAGTATACACACAGTTTTCTTTAATACTTTTTTGGCTATGTGCTGTTTGTGTGTGGGAGCTGAACTTTAGTTTCTTATCAGTGTATAAGCCAATGATCTCTCCATTTTTATTGCTAATGTTAGCACTTTTTTTTTTACAGTCAAAGTTTCTTTTGACTATTTATATGTTTGGTAGACTATTTTTACTGCCTCTCCCACCTGTTGTTCAACTTTCGGTAAATTGATGATGATTGACTTGATCATCATCAATTTACTTGATTATCATTCTCAAGACAATCGACTTGAGAATGATCCAGGACGGACCGGGAGAAACCTTTCCCCATGCCAGGAATACACGTTGGTATATAGGCGGTAAAGGGAACAGGGCAGGACCTACTGCTTAAGCAGGAGATTACCGTAACAAAATAAAACACCTTCCCTACCCTTCACCACCTACTCTACCCTTCACCACCTACTCTACCTTTCACCACCTACTCTACCTTTCACCACCTACTCTACCTTTCACCACCTACTCTACCCTTCACCACATACTCTATCTTTCACCACCTACTCTACCCTTCACCTCCTCTACCCTTCACCTCCTACTCTACCTTTCACCACCTACTCTACTCTTCACCACCTACTCTACCCTTCACCACCTACTCTACTCTTCACCACCTACTCTACCCTTCACCTCTTATTCTACCTTTCACCTCCTACTCTACCTTTCACCACCTACTCTACTCTTCACCACCTACTCTACCCTTCACCACCTACTCTACCTTTCACCACCTACTCTACCCTTCACCACCTACTCTACCTTTCACCACCTACTCTACCCTTCACCACCTACTCTACCTTTCACCACCTACTCTACCCTTCAATACCTACTCTACCCTTCACCACCTACTCTACCCTTCACCACCTACTCTACCTTTCACGGAGAAAAACGAAACAGAAGGAAAAGGTGCCCAGCAGAATTGGAGAGAACGGCAGCAGGAGCACAAGGCTAGAAAAGGACAGAGGACTGTCCCAAGGAGCATTACACTCCAGCAGCCGCCCACTAAGCCCCCCTCACGGCAACAACGAGCTGAGCAGGGAGGGGGGAACTAGTATAAAAAGCTATGAAATGTTCAGATCTGAAACCTATATCTATGGGCAGCACAAAACGTCCACTAGACTGTGCGACACAGTGGTTGCAAGGATCAGGTTGGGTTACCGTTACCTGTGGCAGGTGGCTACAGGTGACGGATCTCCCAATCCTGAGCACTCCAGTTGCAAACTCTGTGAGCAGGAACTGCGGCATGATCTCCCACACTACATCACCGAATGCCCAGTTATTAGACCTTTCAGACCAGTTGGCATGAGGTACCTGGAGCTTGGCAATTACTTTATTCATTCTCGTATTCTTGAAGATATCCTCACAGCGTACCCAAAATTTGGCAGTGCAGGCTACTAAACACATGGCCCTGTATGACTAACCATCCTGCGAGATGGGTACTTTTATTACCACTGCTGCCTTATTCAAACTTGTGTTGATGATATCCTCAAAATGCACCCAGAGTCTGCCAGTGCAGACTGCCCATCACATGCCTCTGTATGACTAACCATCCTGTGTGATGAGGATTTTTTAGCATCACGAAGTTAGCTTTTTTGACACACTGTACTCCACTTTATAATGTCTAGAGTAGCTGCACTAATGCAGATGTACCTAATGTATTAATAAAAAAAAATTAACCTGATCCGTTCCAAGTGCTATATTGTAGTAATGACTTGACGCTTTTTCCTGATAGTTCCTTTCCTTCATTCGTTGACAATTTATATATAACGCGGGCGTGGATCACTCTAATTCCTCTGAGGTTCAGGAGAACAAGTCAGGGAATAGTCGGAAACTCCAGTTTGGCAGCAGCAGTAATTGCTTCTGGAGTCTTTCCCTATTAAGACCACTCAATAGCCCGGTCGATGGCGCTTCGGCCTTACACACGCCTGAGGGGGGCCAGGCCCCTGTTCGAGTCTCTTCGAGCCCAGGTGAATGAAACAGAAGGAAAATCTCGTATTCCGGGAAAAAAGGAAAAAGATCTGAAAGTAACTCAAGTATTGGGAACTGGAACAATTAATACGGGGCTAAATAGCATTAATAAGTTATAACTGAAGGAACGGAGGTAAGTGTAGAGAGAGAGAGACCGGTGAAAATAGCACAAGCAACACTTTTAAGATTTTAAGAGTCACCACAAGCGTAAATCACCGAAGCGGTGATTTACACTGATATATCGCGTCATTGTGATTTACACTGATATATCGCACCATTGTAATTTACATTGCGATCTCTCAGAAATGCTTAAGGATTAAGGAACAATAAATACTGAACGAAGGAAGCACAAAATAAAATAACACGCGCAAAACAAAAATAAAAAACAGCTGAAGGCTTCAATACGCAGCGTAGTCTAAGAAAGAGCAATAAGCAGTATTGCGTAGTGCTGTTTCTTGATATCCAGCTTCACACCACTGGGAAGGGTCACTGGGAAGGGTGGGAAGGATCACTGGGAAGGGTGTGAAGGGTCACTGGGAAGGATCACTGGGAAGGGTCCCTGGGAAGGGTGTGAAGGGTCACTGGGAAGGGTGTGAAGGGTCACTGGGAAGGGTGTGAAGGGTCACTGGGAAGGATCACTAGGAAGGGTCACTGGGAAGGGTGTGAAGGGTCACTGGGAAGGGTGTGAAGGGTCACTGGGAAGGGTGTGAAGGGTCACTGGGAAGGATCACTGGGTAGGGTGTGAAGGGTCCCTGGGAAGGATCACTGGGAAGGGTGTGAAGGGTCACTGGGAAGGGTGTGAAGGGTCACTGGGAAGGGTGTGAAGGGTCACTGGGAAGGATCACTAGGAAGGGTCACTGGGAAGGGTGTGAAAGATCACTGGGAAAGGTGTGAAGGATCACTGGGAAGGGTGGGAAGGATCACTGGGACGGGTGGGAAGGATCACTGGGAAGGGTCACTGGGAAAGATCACTGGGAAGGGTCACTGGGAAGGGTGGGAAGGATCACTGGGAAGGGTCACTGGGAAAGATCACTGGGAAGGGTCACTGGGAAGGGTGTGAAGGGTCACTGGGAAGGATCACTGGGAAGGGTGTGAAGGGTCACTGGGAAGGGTGTGAAGGGTCACTGGGAAGGGTGTGAAGGGTCACTGGGAAGAGTGGGAAGGATCACTGGGAAGGGTGTGAAGGATCACTGGGAAGGGTGTGAAGGATCACTGGGAAGGGTGTGAAGGATCACTGGGAAGGGTGTGAAGGGTCACTGGGAAGGGTGTGAAGGGTCACTGGGAAGGGTGTGAAGCGTCACTGGGAAGGGTGTGAAGGGTCACTGGGAAGGATCACTGGGAAGGGTGTGAAGGATCACTGGGAAGGGTGTGAAGGGTTACTGGGAAGGGTGTGAATGGTCACTGGGAAGGGTCACTGGGAAGGGTCACTGGGAAGGATCACTGGGGTGTGAAGAGTCACTGGGAAGGGTGAGAAGGATCACTGGGAAGGGTGTGAAGGGTCACTGGGAAGGGTGGGAAGGGTCACTGGGAAAGGTGGGAAGGGTCACTGGGAAGGGTGTGAAGAATCACTGGGAAGGGTGTGAAGGGTCACTGGGAAGGGTGGGAAGGATCACTGGGAAGAGTGGGAAGGATCACAAGGAAGGGTGTGAAGGATCACTGGGAAGGGTGTGAAGGATCACTGGGAAGGATCACTGGGAAGGGTGTGAAGGGTCACTGGGAAGGGTGGGAAGGATCACTGGGAAGGGTGTGAAGGGTCACTGGGAAGGGTGGGAAGGATCACTGGGAAGAGTGGGAAGGGTCACTGGGAAGGGTGTGAAGGATCACTGGGAAGGGTGTGAAGGATCACTGGGAAGGATGTGAAGGATCACTGGGAAGGGTGTGAAGGATCACTGGGAAGGTTGTGAAGGATCACTGGGAAGGATGTGAAGGATCACTGGGAAGGGTGTGAAGGATCACTGGGAAGGGTGTGAAGGATCACTGGGAAGGGTGTGAAGGATCGCTGGAAAAGGTCACTGGGAAGGGTGTGAAGGAACACTGGCAAGGTTGGGAAGGATCACTGGGAAGGGTGGGAAGGGTCACTGGGAAGAGTCACTGGGAAGGGTGGGAAGGGTCACTGGGAAGGGTGGGAAGGGTCACTGGGAAGGGTGTGAAGGGTCACTGGGAAGGGTGTGAAGGATCACTGGGAAGGGTAGGAAGGATCACTGGGAAGGATCACTGGGAAGGGTGTGAAGGGTCACTGGGAAGTATCACTGGGAAGGGTGTGAAGGATCACTGGGAAGGGTGTGAAGGATCACTGGGAAGGATCACTGGGAAGGGTGTGAAGGATCACTGGGAAGAGTGGGAAGGATCACTGGGAAGGGTGGGAAGGATCTCTGGGAAGGATCACTGGGAAGGGTGGGAAGGATCACTGGGAAGGGTGTGAAAGATCACTGGGAAGGGTGGGAAGGGTCACTGGGAAGGATCACTGGGAAGGGACACTGGGAAGGATCACTGGGAAGGGTGTGAAGGATCACTGGGAAGGGTGTGAAGGATCACTGGGAAGGGTGTGAAGGATCACTGAAAAGGGTGTGAAGGATCACTGGGAAGGGTGGAAAGGATCACTGGGAAGGGTGAGAAGGATCACTGGGAAGGGTGAGAAGGATCACTGGGAAGGGTGAGAAGGATCACTGGGAAGGGTGGGAAGGATCACTGGGAAGTGTTTGAAGGATCACTGGGAAGGGTGTGAAGGGTCACTGGGAAGGGTATGAAGGATCACTGGGAAGGGTGTGAAGGATCACTGGGAAGGGTGAGAAGGATCACTGGGAAGGGTGAGAAGGATCACTGGGAAGGGTGAGAAGGATCACTGGGAAGGGTGGGAAGGATCACTGGGAAGTGTGTGAAGGATCACTGGGAAGGGTGTGAAGGATCACTGGGAAGGGTCACTGGGAAGGGTGGAAAGGGTCACTGGGAAGGGTGGAAAGGATCACTGGGAAGGGTGTGAAGGGTCACTGGGAAGGGTGTGAAGGATCACTGGGAAGGGTGTGAAGGATCACTGGGAATTTAAGGGTGTGAAGGATCACTGGGAACGGTGTGAAGGATCACTGGGAACGGTGTGAAGGATCACTGGGAACGGTGTGAAGGATCATTGGGAAGTGTCACTGGGAAGGGTGTGAAGAATCACTGGGAAGGATCACTGGGAAGGGAGGGTAGGATCACTGGGAAGGGTGGGAAGGATCACTGGGAAGGGTGGGAAGGATCACTGGGAAGGGTGGGAAGGATCACTGGGAAGGGTGTGAAGGGTCACTGGGAAGGGTGTGAAGGGTCACTGGGAAGGGTGGGAATGATCACTGGGAAGGGTGGGAAGGGTCACTTGGAAGGGTGTGAAGGGTCACTGGGAAGGGTGTGAAGGATCACTGGGAAGGGTGTGAAGGGTCACTTGGAAGGGTGTGAAGGATCACTGGGAAGGGTGGGAAGGGTCACATGGAAGGGTGTGAAGGATCACTGGGAAGGGTGGAAAGGGTCGCTACGTGGAGGTCATATTGCCTGTGTGCTATCTGGATTATCACTGCTCTCACTGGTCGCCTGGCACCTAACACCTGCCATAACTACAGTACTTTATTATTATGCCACACATGTAACATCTCCACCCCCCCCCCACAACTTCAACACACATGTGTGTTGTCTCTCCCCTTTCCCCATTGGCTGACCCCCTCCCCCCCTCAACGGACACGTGTGCAACCACATAGAGGTAGTGGTTGTTGATAGGTGGGACCAAACAGCCAAAGCTTAACCCCCGCAAGCACAAATAGGTGAGTACACACACATATGCAACATACAGTGTGAGGTTCATCCTCATAGCTCCCTGTTACGGCCCTACTGGGACGCAACCGGGTTCTTCTCTGATGGTAGTAGAGTTTGGGAATCTGGCCCCAAGTTAGTAGAGGCTTTCAAGGGGTGTGTTCCATAATGCAAGGTAAATTAAAGGGGGAGGGATACAAATGTTCCAGTTTTTCTGATATATTTACCACCACCATATATAAATAAATAACAGTCGCACGCGGGGATTATTACTACACTTATGTACAGTTGCATCTTCCTCCGAAGACATTGGATGCTCAACGATGCTCACTCTGGATAGCCCTGGTTCCTTCTTCTGTGGCCCACGATGAATCCACTATAACTATGACGAATCTACCCTGGCCACAGGTCAGACAAATTACAGTCCCACTGGGTGCTTCGTCGTGGAGGCCTTCAACCACAATCCACCCTGTAGCTGGCAGGTACTGATCAGCTCCGCTGTATAGGCCACTCCACAACCGATACTTAGGGTTGCGAGCCCTAGCCAGGAACCTCGTGTGACTCGCTGGTCACTCTCCTCATACGGCACCCCAGTGGGTGGTCTCCTCCACCAGGCAACCCCGGATAAGGCGATTCCCAACACTGCCCTGTTTATTTGAGCCTTTTAGAGATAAATCTAAGCTCACTCTGTATGATATGGCAACCTATCTTATTACCATGGATAAACTACCTGAAATCCTTGTACTGTACCCACATTTTTCTTCCAGTAGATGAACGACATATGAGATTCAGAAACAAGTAGTGTATTGTGAGGACTAATAATAAACAGAAGCTCCCCTATGACTCTGTAATATCCCCATTGGCCAAACTATTATGTATTAACGACAAGACCTACCATTAATGTATGATGACTTACTGTAAATATGTAGCTCTTGTAATAGCACTTTCTCTGTAACTAGCTGACAGTGTATCTATAAGGTGTGAAGGATTGAAGAAATTGTTTATGTAATAATCTAAGATGAGGTCTGATAAAGACCTTTTGTGCCCTCTGTAATGCTTTTGTGCTACCGCTCACAGGATGAGTATGGGGTGCACAATAAACTATCCGCCTTCGGCGGCAACAATCAACCAACACTGCCACTCCTCAGGCAGGCTATTACTCTCCACAGAGTTCGTCCAGGGATGGCTCACAGCTTCTTCAAAGCAGACTGATGAGCAGACCTTTGCTGCCTTGGGTAGACTGGTCCATCGTCCAACACAGCAGGCCCAGGTCGACTCTGCAATCAGACACGTCATTAATACTGGGACGCTTCACTCACAAGCTTAGACAGAAACGTCCACCTCTTCACTCCATAGATGGCGTTCACTGTCTAAGCACCACCTCACCAGAGGTCAGCAGCGGCTACGTCGCGAGTCAACTAGGACAGGAATCCAACACTTATTGCTGGCCTATCCTGTCACCACTAGATGGCGTCGTCCATTTGGAGTGGGTTTCGGGAGCGGACTCACAGATGGCGTTGTCGTCACCGTTCCGTGCTCCGACGCTGGACTCGGGTCCGTAACACTCCCACATGATAGGGAGCTATTAGGATGAAATTAGATTCATTTTTATTTTACTTTTGAGAAAGGTATAGGTTGGACAATTGTTTAATTCATCAGGGAGGGAGTTGCATAGACTCATGGGTCCTTTTATGTGCATGGAGTGTTTGCCCAGATTTAGCCTGACTCTGGGGATATCAAAGAGTTTTTTTGTTTCTGGTGTGGTGCTCATGGGTTCTATAACACCTATGAAGGATGTGATAGAACTCGTGACACTAGCTTGGGACTAGAACCGAGGAACAAAATTTTGTATATGTAGATAGCACAAGAGAATGTGTGGAGTGAGTGTATGTTTAGCGTGTTAAGGAACTTAAACAGTGGGGCTGAGTATTGTCTAAAGACAGAGTTTGTTATTGTTCTGATAACGGATTTTTGCTGGGTGATGATGGGCTTGAGGTAATTTGCAGTGGTTGAACCTCATGCACAGATAGCATATGTAAGATGGGGGGTGAGGGGGTAGATTGGCGTGTAGTATAATGGGAGGAGAGCAGAATTAGGAACATAATATCTGATTTTAGAAAGTATACACACAGTTTTCTTTAATACTTTTTTGGCTATGTGCTGTTTGTGTGTGGGAGCTGAACTTTAGTTTCTTATCAGTGTATAAGCCAATGATCTCTCCATTTTTATTGCTAATGTTAGCACTTTTTTTTTACAGTCAAAGTTTCTTTTGACTATTTATATGTTTGGTAGACTATTTTTACTGCCTCTCCCACCTGTTGTTCAACTTTCGGTAAATTGATGATGATTGACTTGATCATCATCAATTTACTTGATTATCATTCTCAAAACAATCGACTTGAGAATGGTCCAGGACGGACCGGGAGAAACCTTTCCCCATGCCAGGAATACACGTTGGTATATAGGCGGTAAAGGAAACAGGGCAGGACCTACTGCTTAAGCAGGAGATTACCGTAACAAAATAAAACACCTTCCCTACCCTTCACCACCTACTCTACCCTTCACCACCTACTCTACCTTTCACCACCTACTCTACCTTTCACCACCTACTCTACCTTTCACCACCTACTCTACCTTTCACCACCTACTCTATCCTTCACCACCTACTCTACCCTTCACCACATACTCTACCTTTCACCGCCTACTCTACCCTTCACCTCCTTCTCTACCCTTCACCTCCTACTCTACCTTTCACCACCTACTCTACTCTTCACCACCTACTCTACCCTTCACCACCTACTCTACTCTTCACCACCTACTCTACCCTTCACCTCTTATTCTACCTTTCACCTCCTACTCTACCTTTCACCACCTACTCTACTCTTCACCACCTACTCTACCCTTCACCACCTACTCTACCTTTCACCACCTACTCTACCCTTCACCACCTACTCTACCTTTCACCATCTACTCTACCCTTCACCACCTACTCTACCCTTCACCACATACTCTACCTTTCACCACCTACTCTACCCTTCACCTCCTTCTCTACCCTTCACCACCTACTCTACCTTTCACCACCTACTCTACCCTTCACCACCTACTCTACCTTTCACCACCTACTCTACCCTTCACCACCTACTCTACCTTTCACCACCTACTCTACCCTTCAATACCTACTCTACCCTTCACCACCTACTCTACCCTTCACCACCTACTCCACCTTTCACGGAGAAAAACGAAACAGAAGGAAAAGGTGCCCAGCAGAATTGGAGAGAACGGCAGCAGGAGCACAAGGCTAGAAAAGGAGAGAGGACTGTCCCAAGGAGCATCACACTCCAGCAGCCGCCCACTAAGCCCCCCTCATGGCAACAACGAGCTGAGCAGGGAGGGGGGGTACTAGTATAAAAAGCTATGAAATGTTCAGATCTGAAACCTATATCTATGGGCAGCACAAAACGTCCACTAGACTGTGCGACACAGTGGTTGCAAGGATCAGGTTGGGTTACCGTTACCTGTGGCAGGTGGCTACAGGTGACGGATCTCCCAATCCTGAGCACTCCAGTTGCAAACTCTGTGAGCAGGAACTGCGGCATGATCTCCCACACTACATCACCGAATGCCCAGTTATTAGACCTTTCAGACCAGTTGGCATGAGGTACCTGGAGCTTTGCAATTACTTTATTCATTCTCGTATTCTTGAAGATATCCTCACAGCGTACCCAAAATTTGCCAGTGCAGGCTACTAAACACATGGCCCTGTATGACTAACCATCCTGCGAGATGGGGACTTTTATTACCACTGCTGCCTTATTCACTCTTGTGTTGATGATATCCTCAAAATGCACCCAGAGTCTGCCAGTGCAGACTGCCCATCACATGCCTCTGTATGACTAACCATCCTGTGTGATGGGGATTTTTTAGCATCACGAAGTTAGCTTTTTTGACACTGTACTCCACTTTATAATGTCTAGAGTAGCTGCACTAATGCAGATGTACCTAATGTATTAATAAAAAAAAATTAACCTGATCCCTTCCAAGTGCTATATTGTCGTAATGGCTTGACGCTTTTTCCTGATAGTTCCTGTCATGTTCACAGAAAATGGTACCATCCGTTTTCTATGTGCGGCGGCTGGGACGCCAGAGAGAGAGAGTGGAGGTAAACAAGAGAGCATACAGGACGCCCGCCAAGCTTGGTAGCTACTAGTCATGTAATCATATTAAGTATTAAAGTCAGCAACCAAGTCATGACTTTACATCAACCCTACAACCAAGACTTTCTCAGTAACACACAAACACCACAGTTCCTTTCCTTCATTCGTTGACAATTTATATATAACGCGGGCGTGGATCACTCTAATTCCTCTGAGGTTCAGGAGAACAAGTCAGGGAATAGTCGGAAACTCCAGTTTGGCAGCAGCAGTAATTGCTTCTGGAGTCTTTCCCTATTAAGACCACTCAATAGCCCGGTCGATGGCGCTTCAGCGTTACACACGCCTGAGGGGGGCCAGGCCCCTGTTCGAGTCTCTTCGAGCCCAGGTGAATGAAACAGAAGGAAAATCTCGTATTCCGGGAAAAAAGGAAAAAGATCTGAAAGTAACTCAAGTATTAGGAACTGGGACAATTAATACGGGGCTAAGTAGCATTAATAAGTTATAACTGAAGGAACGGAGGAAAGTGTAGAGAGAGAGAGACCGGTGAAAATAGCACAAGCAACACTTTTAAGATTTTAAGAGTCACCACAAGCATAAATCACCAAAACGGTGATTTACACTGATATATCGCGTCATTGTGATTTACACTGATATATCGCACCATTGTAATTTACATTGCGATCACTCAGAAATGCTTAAGGATTAAGGAACAATAAATACTGAACGAAGGAAGCACAAAATAAAATAACACGCGCAAAACAAAAATAAAAAACAGCTGAAGGCTTCAATACGCAGCGTAGTCTAAGAAAGAGCAATAAGCAGTATTGCGTAGTGCTGTTTCTTGATATCCAGCTTCACACCACTGGGAAGGGTCACTGGGAAGGGTGGGAAGGATCACTGGGAAGGGTGTGAATGGTCACTGGGAAGGATCACTGGGAAGGGTGTGAAGGGTCCCTGGGAAGGATCACTGGGAAGGGTGTGAAGGGTCCCTGGGAAGGATTACTGGGAAGGGTGTGAAGGGTCACTGGGAAGGGTGTGAAGGGTCCCTGGGAAGGATCACTGGGAAGGGTGTGAAGGGTCCCTGGGAAGGATCACTGGGAAGGGTGTGAAGGGTCCCTGGGAAGGATCACTGGGAAGGGTGTGAAGGGTCACTGGGAAGGGTGTGAAGGGTCCCTGGGAAGGATCACTGGGAAGGGTGTGAAGGGTCACTGGGAAGGATCACTGGGAAGGGTGGGAAGGATCACTGGGAAGGGTCACTGGGAAGGATCACTGGGAAGGGTCACTGGGAAGGGTGTGAAGGATCACTGAGGTGTGAATGATCACTGGGAAAGGTGGGTAGGATCACTGGGAAGGGTGGGAAGGATCATTGGGAAGGATCACTGGGAAGGGTGGGAAGGATCACTGGGAAGGATCACTGGGAAGGGTGGGAAGGATCACTGGGAAGGATCACTGGGAAGGGTGGGAAGGGTCACTGAGAAGGATCACTGGGAAGGGTGTGAAGGATCACTGGGAAGAGTCACTGTGAAGGATCACTGGGAAGAGTCACTGGGAAGGGTGTGAAGGGTCACTGGGAAGGGTGTGAAGGATCACTGGGAAGGATCACTGGGAAGGGTGGAAAGGATCACTGGGAAGGGTGGGAAGGATCACTGGGAAGGGTGGGAAGGATCACTGGGAAGGGTGTGAAGGATCACTGGGAAGGGTGGGAAGGATCACTGGGAAGGGTCATTGGTAAGGGTGGGAAGGATCACTGGGAAGGGTGTGAAGGGTCACTGGGAAGGGTGTGAAGGATCATTGGGAAGGGTGTGAAGGATCACTGGGATGGGTGGGAAGGATCACTGGGAAGGGTGTGAAGGATCACTGGGAAGGGTGTGAAGTATCACTGGGAAGGGTGGGAAGGATCACTGTGAAGGGTCACTGGGAAGGGTGGGAAGGATCACTGGGAAGGGTGTGAAGGATCATTGGGAAGGGTGTGAAGGATCACTGGGATGGGTGGGAAGGATCGCTGGGAAGGGTGTGAAGGATCACTGGGAAGGGTGTGAAGTATCACTGGGAAGGGTGGGAAGGACCACTGGGAAGGATCACTGGGAAGGGTGTGAAGGATCACTGGGATGGGTGTGAAGGGTCACTGGGAAGGGTGTGAAGGATCACTGGGAAGTGTGGGAACCGACCTGTGAGATTTATATTTATTTAATTTATATGAATTTATATTTACGTTAATTTATATACTTCGATAGCAATTTGTATAATGATAAGTGGACTGTATTTCTGCAATAATCTCATAATCTCACAAATCGATCCTCTACACATTAGGGGGGGTTTATTAGTTTATATATATATGCAGCCAATCAAACTACAGTAATAGCTACATACATTGAAGAGGTTCCTTATCTTATAGTACAGCAGGCTAGTCCACCAGGTATAACTAGGGTGTAGACACCAAATTATCCTCTTTGAGGTAGCTTCTATCACCCAGTAACTGGTGCACATAATCTTGCATCCTCGTCTTGACCTGTCAAAAGTGCGCTAGCTGTGAAGCCAGAATCCTATATATGACAAGCTATATCAGAGAAAACACTATACAGTACATGGAACATTAAAGACCTGGCTTAATTACCTTTAGTATGAGGCGATTTCGCGTTCTAACCGGCTAACCCTATATCCTGACATTAATGGCCATAAATGAATGATAAACGGGTTTCGGATAGACACTTAACTTGTATTTGTAGACAGCGTGTTGACAATGGTACACCTTTGGGATCCATAACACTACGTCCAAGTAAATTTAACAGGAGCCGAATTTGCTCCCGTGTGAGCCTCTGGTCTCAATAACAACAATGGCTGCCCTCCTTCCTCACTCTCGCCTGGCCTACTTTGTCCAGATTTCAGAAAGTGATAGAAGGGTCACATTTACTCTACTTTAATATTGATAATTAAGTTAATTTATATAAGATGTTTTTATGATGGTAAAGTCCAAAGACTTATGTATTTAAGAATAATTCCCAGCAGAATAGCTGGTGAATTATAATAGTATGTGGTGATGATATCCCGTTTTCTATAGACGGTAATTCCACTACAAGTTACGTTTTCTATGGGTAACTTGTTGGTAATACAGCAGCACTTATTATCTGTCTGTATGATATTAAATGGTGTCGGATTTTCCGACATAATTCCCCAGGGGGCTGCTCACGGGTCGAAGTCCTAATTGGAACAGACGAACACCGATACTCCTCCTTCGAATTATTAGATTAATTTGATGTTAGTAGTTAGTAATCACACATTTGTGTGTCTGTTCGTACAGGACGGATGTCCCGTACTAGAGTTGCAGGGGTTAGAAGTCTAATGCGATTTCATTTCCCTGTCAACTCTTGAAAGGCTAATATTCAAGCCTTATTACATATTATTTAACCCAGAAGACTGAATGTGATCAAGTACTACAGTCAAGTATGATTCAGGGACTGCAGTGAGATCAGTGACATTAGATATAACTTGAAGTTTCTTCAGGTAACTGGTCACTGATATATAAACACTGAGGCCCATGGAATACATCTTGATTAAATAATAAATGTATCAAATCAGTCATCAGATTTATTGGGGTTTAATTTAGTTAATTGATTCAGAAGATTGAATAGCTCATCATTAAAGTAAAGTATGGTTTTGAGACTGCAGTGGGTTCAGTGACATTGGTCGCAGTGACTTGTAGCTGTTTTAGGCTACTGTTCACTGATTTGCCACTGAGGCCTCATGAACTCATCTCCAGCTTTAAATGATGATACTAACATCAACCTCTGTTACTATAGTCAGCTGTAATCTCCTTAGTATAATGCTACTGGAGAAATATAATCAGCTGACAAATTTAGATTTCTACTGGTATTGTTTATCTGCAGTCATAGGTCTCCTCAGGCTTGATACTGGGCCTGAGAGTAATTTACCTCCTGCAGAGTTTAACATGGTTATACCCTGATATTTAGTAGGGCTACCGATGAATCGATGGTAGTAGTCTGTCCCCACAAGGACAGCCATTTGGCATTTGATTTGCTCAAATTTACCTGCAGCTGCTTGATAATAGCTTTCCAGGTCAGCATAATCAACTTGAGATTGTTGTGACAAATCTTCACATTTCTTGATCTGTCTTGTTAAGTGGCCTTTAAGACCTGCAAGGGTTCTTTTCATTCTCCCTGCATTATCCATACTGGCTAGTTGGTGAAGCCTTGTGGGGCTTGTACTTGGGCTGCTCATAATACTGAACAAACTCTAATGATAGCCTAGGGTAAATTCTGCACTCACTAGGCAATAATCCTACCTCTACTAGAGGTTAGCACTTAAAATTAATACACATTATATATATACAATCATACACACTAATGATTTGAGTGATAAACCAGTGTCACTGGAAGTACCTTTAGGTTAGCTCTTCTATATCACCCTAGGATGGTAGAGACACTAATTAATCACTCAAAGGTGTAATGATCATAAGTAAATTATTATATATACAACTCAATTCGAGTTGATAATAATTACACCCAAAATAGGGTCTGGACCATTCATTAATGGTGCTAGGTTAATCAATATAGTACAACTGACTATGGTAATAATGGGACTAGGATGAACGAAAATAGTTCAACTAGTCAATGGTTAATATCCTACCCTGTTGTGGGTTGGCAATTAGTAAATATACTGTGAGAACACTAGTGCAGTATATATTAAATAATTCTCTATTTTGGAGAAATAATATACACAATTATTGATAATAGCCTCTTAATTAGCCTCTATGAAACTTCTAATATTATCTAGAAGTATTAAATGTTATTAGTGACCTCGCGAAATAAAGTCCACAAAATTCGTAGATAATCTCTCGCGAAATGTAACACCACGAAATCCGTGAACAATCTCGCGAAGACACAGTCACTAATTTGGCTGGATTCTATATTAGCGCTGTCATTTCACGAAATAACACGCCACCAAATATCTGTGGGTGTGCATGAAACCGCTGACGAAGCTGAACTGGGCTGAGGGAGGCTCCTGAGCTCCCTCGAGGCTACGCTGCCGTCTTTGACTGGCTGGCCTTTGTTTAAATAACACTGCACTAGTATATTTAATGAATCCACTGGATAACTGGTTCATCCGGTACTAAGATGACCAAATGTGGGTTCAAAGGATCAAATAATCCGTCATCCGGTTCGAAGGACCAAATAATGTGGGAACCGACCTGTGAGATTTATATTTATTTAATTTATATGAATTTATATTTACGTTAATTTATATACTTCGATAGCAATTTGTATAATGATAAGTGGACTGTATTTCTGCAATAATCTCATAATCTCACAAATCGATCCTCTACACATTAGGGGGGGTTTATTAGTTTATATATATATGCAGCCAATCAAACTACAGTAATAGCTACATACATTGAAGAGGTTCCTTATCTTATAGTACAGCAGGCTAGTCCACCAGGTATAACTAGGGTGTAGACACCAAATTATCCTCTTTGAGGTAGCTTCTATCACCCAGTAACTGGTGCACATAATCTTGCATCCTCGTCTTGACCTGTCAAAAGTGCGCTAGCTGTGAAGCCAGAATCCTATATATGACAAGCTATATCAGAGAAAACACTATACAGTACATGGAACATTAAAGACCTGGCTTAATTACCTTTAGTATGAGGCGATTTCGCGTTCTAACCGGCTAACCCTATATCCTGACATTAATGGCCATAAATGAATGATAAACGGGTTTCGGATAGACACTTAACTTGTATTTGTAGACAGCGTGTTGACAATGGTACACCTTTGGGATCCATAACACTACGTCCAAGTAAATTTAACAGGAGCCGAATTTGCTCCCGTGTGAGCCTCTGGTCTCAATAACAACAATGGCTGCCCTCCTTCCTCACTCTCGCCTGGCCTACTTTGTCCAGATTTCAGAAAGTGATAGAAGGGTCACATTTACTCTACTTTAATATTGATAATTAAGTTAATTTATATAAGATGTTTTTATGATGGTAAAGTCCAAAGACTTATGTATTTAAGAATAATTCCCAGCAGAATAGCTGGTGAATTATAATAGTATGTGGTGATGATATCCCGTTTTCTATAGACGGTAATTCCACTACAAGTTACGTTTTCTATGGGTAACTTGTTGGTAATACAGCAGCACTTATTATCTGTCTGTATGATATTAAATGGTGTCGGATTTTCCGACAGGAAGGGTGGGAAGGATCACTGTGAAGGGTCACTGGGAAGGGTGGGAAGGATCACTGGGAAGGGTGTGAAGGATCATTGGGAAGGGTGTGAAGGATCACTGGGATGGGTGGGAAGGATCACTGGGAAGGGTGTGAAGGATCACTGGGAAGGGTGTGAAGGATCACTGGGAAGGGTGTGAAGGATCACTGGGAAGGGTGTGAAAGGTCACTGGGAAGGGTGTGAAGGATCACTGGGAAGGGTGTGAAGGGTCACTGGGAAGGGTGTGAAGGATCACTGGGAAGGGTGTGAAGGATCACTGGGAAGGGTGGAAAGGATCAGTGGGAAGGGTGGGAAGGATCACTGGGAAGGGTGGGAAGGATCACTGGGAAGGGTGTGAAGGATCACTGGGAAGGGTGGGAAGGATCACTGGGAAGGGTCACTGGGAAGGGTGGGAAGGATCACTGGGAAGGGTGTGAAGGATCACTGGGAAGGGTCGCTGGGAAGGGTGTGAAGGGTCACTGGGAAGGGTGTGAAGGATCACTGGGAAGTGTGTGAAGGATCACTGGGAAGGGTCACTGGGAAGGGTGGGAAGGGTCACTGGGAAGGGTGAGAAGGGTCACTGGGAAGGGTGTGAAGGGTCACTTGGAAGGGTGTGAAGGATCACTGGGAAGGGTGTGAAGGGTCACTGGGAAGGGTGTGAAGGATCACTGGGAAGGGTGTGAAGGATCACTGGGAAGGGTGGGAAGGATCACTGGGAAGGGTGAGAAGGATCACTGGGAAGGGTGTGAAGGGTCACTGGGAAGGGTGTGAAGGATCACGGGGAAGGGTGTGAAGGATCACTGGGAAGGGTGTGAAGGATCACTGGGAAGGGTGTGAAGGATCACTGGGAAGGGTCACTGGGAAGGGTGTGAAGGATCACTGGGAAGTGTGTGAAGGATCACTGGGAAGGGTGTGAAGGATCACTGGGAAGGGTGTGAAGGGTCACTGGGAAGGGTGTGAAGGATCACTGGGAAGGGTCACTGGGAAGGGTGGGAAGGGTCACTGGGAAGGGTGTGAAGGGTCACTTGGAAGGGTGTGAAGGGTCACTTGGAAGGGTGTGAATGATCACTGGGAAGGGTGTGAAGGGTCACTGGGAAGGGTGTGAAGGATCACTGGGAAGGGTGGGAAGGATCACTGGGAAGGGTGTGAAGGGTCACTGGGAAGGGTGTGAAGGATCACTGGGAAGGGTGGGAAGGGTCACTGGGAAGGGTGTGAAGGGTCACTTGGAAGGGTGTGAATGATCACTGGGAAGGGTGTGAAGGGTCACTGGGAAGGGTGTGAAGGATCACTGGGAAGGGTGGGAAGGATCACTGGGAAGGGTGGGAAGGATCACTGGGAAGGGTGTGATGGGTCACTGGGAAGGGTGTGAAGGGTCACTGGGAAGGGTGTGAAGGGTCACTGGGAAGGGTGTGAAGGGTCACTGGGAAGGGTGTGAAGGATCACTGGGAAGGGTGGGAAGGATCACTGGGAAGGGTGGGAAGGATCACTGGGAAGGGTGTGAAGGGTCACTGGGAAGGGTGTGAAGGGTCACTGGGAAGGGTGGTGATCCTTCACACCACCTCCAAACTCACCCACAACACTAACAATATACTTATGGCAAGTCTCGTGGTAAATTATTTATTATAAACCATAAAAAATACGCCAAAACTTGATTTAAATTTTATAATTTAACCTTATACTTACAACAAAAAACGGAGATATTCTGGGGTAAACTATTAATAGACTGGGTGAATCTAACATCACAAGCAGGATAACCATTTCCTAATCTGGTTTATGTTCCACCCATAACTTGTGACGTGATCACCAAGAACACTGACACACTAAATGATATCAGTGAAGCAGGGAGAGTGAAAGAGTACATTCGTCGACCTTGAGGTGCTAGCAAGTGGAGCTAGTTGAGCGCTGTGGACTTCACTCTTGGAAGGTGCTAGCCAGTGGGGCTTGTTGAGCGCTGTGGGCTTTACACTTCGAAGGTGCTAACCAGTGGGGCTAGTTGAGCGTTGTGGACTTCACTGATTGAACGTGTAACGCACGTTTATGTTACGTTGTTGAGTAGATTAGATATACAGTGTGTAGTGGGTTTTCATATTTATTTAGTAGTCTTGGATACAGCAGTGTCGTGGACGTTCAGACGGAGCTTGGAGCAGAGCAGAGAGCTGAGTGAGGCCGGAGTCGTGGAGCTCTATGTGGGAGAGCGTGGCGGCTCGATGGGGAATTGTAAGCGTCTAAACTTGATGGGGAACGAGAGCGTTGTAGCTCGATGCGGTCGTAGTCTGCTGTCTGCTCAGTGTCGAAGCTGTAGCGTCTTGGGGGTCGATTAGAACAGCCTACGCCGAGTGCTACATTCTTGACTGTGGAAATTGTACTCTTGGCTATTCTCATATCACTTGCTTATATTCGGTGACTACACCTCAGCTTCCTCCAAGATAAAATAACCAGGATGGAGAGAATGTTACCTGTAAAGAGGGATAGGATTGTAGCTTGTGTAATTAGTGCTAATTAGTTAGGCCATTAAGGAAGGAAGGAAACTATCAGGGAGAAAGCGCCAAGCCACTGTAGTGAGCATATTGTTTGTACTCGCTACAGGCGTAATAGCGAGTGCGCTAAGGTTAATTTTAAGTGCTATTTTATTACTTACCTTAAACATTACACTATATTTCCACCAAGGTTAGGGACCTCTGAATGTGAGTAGGATCATAGTTTTAAAAGAACCCAGTTACGGAGGGTCTGGTAACAATTTCGATTCACAATCGAGAATTCACGTTCGAATCCCAGCCGAGACAAATTATTGAGCACGTTTTCTATCACCTAATATCCCTGGTTTACCTAGCAGAAAATAGATACTGTTGGGGTTTCCACTTCTCTATTCTTACTCTGGGGTGAGCAATAGTTATGCTCGAGGTCACTCACCGTAGCCCTGCGGGTCTTCACTCGATCCTCACGGCGCCACTGCACGCCAGGAGAGTCTCCCAGTCAATCTCAACGGCCTCTGATTAAGAAAGAGTGGGAACACGACTCGTTCACTTGACTGTCATGTGCCCTCCCCAACAATCGGGCTCTACGGTTAACCACAAGGTCGCCAACTGGTGTTTTAGGTGGCCAGTAACACCTCAGTGAACTGGTTGAATCAGTGGTAGCCTTGGCAAGGTCACACTCAAAGATCAGAAGTTCAGGCAGGTATGTACTCTTATCACACTATGCTTTCAGTATAATATAGCCACAAGATCAATGGAGGGAATGATATAAACACAAAGATAGTTTTGTATTTTACTTAAAATGCATGAAAGATGTCACAAGGCCAAACAATAATAAATAAATCAACTGATCCTGGCTGCGGCCGGTAGTTCCCACGAATAGTATGCACTCACTAAGTGGCAACACCTCCCCTCCTCATCAAGTGTCAAGAACAGCTGATCGCCTGGCCCCCGCGCGAAAGCTTATTGCTTGTTTTCTAGATTCACGCGCGCTGTTTCTTTAAGTTCTCCAATATTACTAGAAACTCGCACACTCGATATTGGCACAATAGCACGTATCACTTAGTTACACTGTACTCAGGCTCAAACAGTCATTTCTACAATCAATGCTACAATGACTCATTGTAATGGTTTTCCTTGCTCTTCATTCAATGACATATTATGAAGTATTAAACACTGGAGTTTTCAGTACTTTCTCTCGTGGGCGATAATACAATAATTCACTGTACCCTCAAATGATTAATCACTGCTTGAACATAGACATATATAACGTATATAAATCAACATCAATACATGGAAAATAAATAGTTTCTGGGCACATAGCCTAACCTCCAAATACTGGCATAATATTATATATAATTTATCACTATATGTTCACATCAAAATCTCTAGAAAGATATACAATACACAGTAAATTATCACTGGTTCCTGGTGCCTGTACACACCAACAATAAACATAAGTATTATAAGTACTCTTGATAGTACTACACGACAAACTGGTGCCTCACTGTGACATTGGTGAGACTTGCTCACGACATATAAAATCCTCAGGCTAGGTAATATAGCCGAATAACATAGCTAACTAAAGGGGAAAGGGGAGGGAACTAGAAACACCTACTTCAACCTATCCTCCGATGAGAGTCGAGATGTAGCTCCTGGTCCTCGTGTCGGGAACGCCCCCACACACACGTCGTCGTGTCCTACCGGAACCACTCGTCGTCCCGCCGTTTAGCGCGTCGTCTCCGTGCTCTCTTCACTGCAGGTCCGTCCTCCTTCTTGTCTCCTTGAAGGGTTGGAGTCGGTCTCCTGGCCGTCGTCTTCTCCCAACAACGGCTGCCGCCTACGTCTCAGCTGCAGTCGTCCGGATTCCCAAATAGTCCTCTCCTTCCTCAGCTACCCAGTGGCTCTGTCAGCCACTACGCTGTCACGAACTGGTGAACTGCCACAGACGTCACATACGTCACTGCACGGCTTCACTGCTTCTTCTTGCACAGTACCTGACTGGAGCACTTGTTGCTCAAATAACCGTCGATTCCCTCTCTGGTTCAACACATGAACTAGGGAAGACCTCACAGAGTACTGGCAGACTTCAGGTGACGCGTAAATCCACGGGAGCGGGAAACAACTGTCAAACTGACAGGACCAATCGTCGCACGCCCGACCTCTTTGACGTGTCGTGTCTGACTGCTGGCGCCAGCTCGGTGCGCGGCCTGGACCCCCTTCCTTCGTGACGTCACTTTCGCCACGGGAAGTTCTCATTGGCTCCCGGTGCCACATTGCTGTCAGTGACCAATCCGGTGCCACTGACGTCACATGGTTTTGGCGGGAAATCAGGAAGGCAAGCGCCATCTTGGCTTCCTAAAGGGCCTATACCACAGGCCAAAATATTACTATTTCACAAATTTCTCGGCTCTCCGAGAACACTCCACTCTCTCCCATATGTCAAATTGAAGCCTGCTACGTAGAGAACGCTTGGGAAAAGTAGACATGACTCTTACTGCAGGCGTGGGAGAATTATAAGGGGGGGGGGGAACACCGTCACAATACCCACGAGTTAGTGAGTTTGTTGTGGGGTTGCATAACTCGATCTTGAGGGGGGGGGGGAGGGGGAAGGGAAGGGAACTAGCAAGGGAAAGCGCCAAGCCATTACGACTATATAGCACTTGGAAGGGGTTAGGATAAGGGTATGGGATGGGACGGAGGGAAAGGAATGGTGCCCAACCATTTGGACGGTCGGGGGATTGAACGCCGACCTGCATGAAGCCAGACCGTCCCTCTACCGTCCAGCCCAAGTGGACACAGGGCTGGACGGTCTATATATATATATATATATATATATATATATATATATATATATATATATATATATATATATATATATATATATATATATATATATATATATATATATATATATATATATATATATATATATATATATATATATATATATATATATCAGATTCCTTCTGAAGATGTATTTAATATACGAAAGTACTTAAGGAAATTCCTGTTTCATTTTCCTCCGTGGTATGACATTGTCACATTCTTAATCACGTGTTTATTTTCGTGATATACACACACACACACACACACACACACACATATATATATATATATATATATATATATATATATATATATATATATATATATATATATATATATATATATATATATATATATATATATATATATATATATATATATATATATATATATAGGGAAGGGAGTACCACCTCTGGCTGGAAGAAGGGGGACCCATAGCCTCGGAGGAAACCACACATAAGTTTTCATGAATTAATGATTTTTCGTCTACCTAACCTGCCAAACCGACCTAACCTAACCTAACGTTTTCGGCTACCTAACCTAACCTAACCTATAAAGATAAGTTAGGTAGGGTTGGTTAGGTTCGGTCATATATCTACGTTAATTTTAACTCCAATAAAAAAAAATTGACCTCATACATGATGAAATGGGTAGCTTTATCATGTCATAAGAAAAAAATTAGAGAAAATATATTAATTCAGGAAAACTTGGCTTATTAGGCAAATCGGGCCTTGCATAGTAGGCAGAGAAGTGCGTTCTGGCTACTAGGTACGACATATATATATATATATATATATATATATATATATATATATATATATATATATATATATATATATATATGTCGTACCTAATAGCCAGAACGCACTTCTCAGCCTACTATTCAAGGCCCGATTTGCCTAATAAGCCAAGTTTTCATGAATTAATGTTTTTTCGTCTACCTAACCTACCTAACCTAACCTAACCTAGCTTTTTTTGGCTACCTAACCTAACCTTACCTATAAATATAGGTTAGGTTAGGTTAGGTAGGGTTGGTTAGGTTCGGTCATATATCTACGTTAATTTTAACTCCAATAACATAAAATTGACCTCATACATAGAGAAAAGGGTTGCTTTATCATTTCATAAGAAAAAAAATATAGTAAATATATTAATTCAGGAAAACTTGGCTTATTAGGCAAATCGGGCCTTGAATAGTAGGCTGAGAAGTGAGTTCTGGCTACTAGGTACGACATATATATATATATATATATATATGAATGAAAACTCACACCCCAGAAGTGACTCGAACCCATACTCCCAGAAGCAACGCAACTGGTAACTACAGGGCGCCTTAATCCGCTTGACCATCACGGCCGTCAAAAGGAAGTGATAGCCGAGGCTATTTGAGCCACTTCCCCGACGGCAACTCGGATGGTAATCTTGGGCATAGCATTTCACCAAATCACCTCATTCTTTGGGGCACACGTGAGGAACACAAATGCGAACAAGCCTGAATGGTCCCCAGGACTATATGCGAATGAAAACTCACACCCCAGAAGTGACTCGAACCCATACTCCCAGAAGCAACGCAACTGGTAACTACAGGGCGCCCAAATAGCCTCGGAAGTGGCTCAAATAGCCTCGGCTATCACTTCCTTTTGACGGCCGTGATGGTCAAGCGGATTAAGGCGCCCTGTAGTTACCAGTTGCGTTGCTTCTGGGAGCATGGGTTCGAGTCACTTCTGGGGTGTGAGTTTTCATTCGCATATAGTCCTGGGGACCATTCAGGCTTGTTCGCATTTGTGTTCCTCACGTGTGCCCCAAAGAATGAGGTGATTTGGTGAAATGCTATGCCCAAGATTACCATCCGAGTTGCCGTCGGGGAAGTGGCTCAAATAGCCTCGGCTATCACTTCCTTTTGACGGCCGTGATGGTCAAGCGGATTAAGGCGCCCTGTAGTTACCAGTTGCGTTGCTTCTGGGAGTATGGGTTCGAGTCACTTCTGGGGTGTGAGTTTTCATTCGCATATAGTCCTGGGGACCATTCAGGCTTGTTCGCATTTGTGTTCCTCACGTGTGCCCCAAAGAATCAGGTGATTTGGTGAAATGCTATGCCCAAGATTACCATCCGAGTTGCCGTCGGGGAAGTGGCTCAAATAGCCTCGGCTATCACTTCCTTTTGACGGCCGTGATGGTCAAGCGGATTAAGGCGCCCTGTAGTTACCAGTTGCGTTGCTTCTGGGAGTATGGGTTCGAGTCACTTCTGGGGTGTGAGTTTTCATTCGCATATAGTCCTGGGGACCATTCAGGCTTGTTCGCATATATATATATATATATATATATATATATATATATATATATATTATTAAATATGACCGAAAAAGTAAGATTAATAATTCTAACACGAATTTTCTCAATCTTTCGTACATTACGCTTCACTGTTGGAGGTAAATAAAAAATCACTTCTCCAAAATTCATTTTTATTTCTAGTCTGACGCGACACGGGCGCGTTTCGTAAAACTTATTACATTTTCAAAGACTTCACAAATACACAACTGATTAGAACTTACGTCTCTCTGATATTATATCTACATTTGAGTGAGGTGGGAAGGGTGATGTGGCATAACACAAGACAGAACAGGAGGGGATATTAATAGGGTATTAAAAGTATCAACACAAGACAGAACAGAAACAATGGGTATTGAATAGAAGTGTTTGTAGAAAGCCTATTGGTCCATATTTCTTGATGCTTCTATATTGGAGCGGAGTCTTGAGGTGGGTAGAATATAGTTGTGCAATAATTGGCTGTTGATTGCTGGTGTTGACTTCTTGATGTGTAGTGCCTCGCAAACGTCAAGCCGCCTGCTATCGCTGTATCTATCGATGATTTCTGTGTTGTTTACTAGGATTTCTCTGGCGATGGTTTGGTTATGGGAAGAGATTATATGTTCCTTAATGGAGCCCTGTTGCTTATGCATCGTTAAACGCCTAGAAAGAGATGTTGTTGTCTTGCCTATATACTGGGTTTTTTGGAGCTTACAGTCCCCAAATGGGCATTTGAAGGCATAGACGACGTTAGTCTCTTTTAAAGCGTTCTGTTTTGTGTCTGGAGAGTTTCTCATGAGTAGGCTGGCCGTTTTCCTGGTTTTATAGTAAATCGTCAGTTGTATCCTCTGATTTTTGTCTGTAGGGATAACGTTTCTATTAACAATATCTTTCAGGACCCTTTCCTCCGTTTTATGAGCTGTGGAAAAGAAGTTCCTGTAAAATAGTCTAATAGGGGGTATAGGTGTTGTGTTAGTTGTCTCTTCAGAGGTTGCATGGCTTTTCACTTTCCTTCTTATGATGTCTTCGATGAAACCATTGGAGAAGCCATTATTGACTAGGACCTGCCTTACCCTACAGAGTTCTTCGTCGACTTGCTTCCATTCTGAGCTGTGGCTGAGAGCACGGTCGACATATGCGTTAACAACACTCCTCTTGTACCTGTCGGGGCAGTCGCTGTTGGCATTTAGGCACATTCCTATGTTTGTTTCCTTAGTGTAGACTGCAGTGTGGAAACCTCCGCCCTTTTCCATGACTGTTACATCTAGAAAAGGCAGCTTCCCATCCTTTTCCGTCTCGTAAGTGAAACGCAGCACGGAACTCTGCTCAAATGCCTCCTTCAGCTCCTGCAGATGTCTGACATCAGGTACCTGAGTAAAAATGTCGTCAACATACCTGCAGTATATGGCCGGTTTCAAGTTCATGTCGACTAAGACTTTTTGCTCGATGGTACCCATGTAGAAGTTTGCAAACAGGACACCTAGGGGAGAACCCATGGCGACCCCATCTACTTGCTTATACATGTGCCCATCCGGGCTCAAGAAGGGTGCCTCTTTAGTACAAGCTTGGAGTAGTTTCCTCAGAATACTTTCTGGCATGTCAAGAGGAGTACAGGCTGGATCACGATCCTCTTGACATGCCAGAAAGTATTCACTGACACTGTGAATACCCATACCCATATACCCATATAAGACACTGTGTCTTCCCATATTAACAGGGACTTGATGAAATTACCGTCTAAATGACCCCTCACTTGCTCTAGTGCTCTTGGGAGGTGGTGATCTTTGGTGTATTTAAATACTCCGAAATTACCATCTCTTTTAAGGGTCTGAGCAGGTGGTGGAGCGGGTTAAGGCGTACCTGTTATGCCAGTTGCTGGAAGGCTTCTGTGCTGGCTAGGGTTCGAGTCTCCTGGTGGGAAAGTGTTCTAAAGTTGTATACTTCACTCTCGTGTTTAGGAGAGTTGTGCCTTAAGCATAGACATTGTGTCTTCCCATATTAACAGGGACTTGATGAAATTAACGTCTAAATGACCCCTCACTTGCTCTAGTGCTCTTGGGAGGTGGTGATCTTTGGTGTATTTAAATACTCCGAAATTACCATCTCTTTTAAGGGTCTGAGCAGGTGGTGGAGCGGGTTAAGGCGTACCTGTTATGCCAGTTGCTGGAAGGCTTCTGTGCTGGCTAGGGTTCGAGTCTCCTGGTGGGAAAGTGTTCTAAAGTTGTATACTTCACTCTCGTGTTTAGGAGAGTTGTGCCTTAAGCATAGACACTGTGTCTTCCCATATTAACAGGGACTTGATGAAATTAACGTCTAAATGACCCCTCACTTGCTCTAGTGCTCTTGGGAGGTGGTGATCTTTGGTGTATTTAAATACTCCGAAATTACCATCTCTTGTAAGGGTCTGAGCAGGTGGTGGAGCGGGTTAAGGCGTACCTGTTATGCCAGTTGCTGGAAGGCTTCTGTGCTGGCTAGGGTTCAAGTCTCCTGGTGGGAAAGTGTTCTAAAGTTGTATACTTCACTCTCGTGTTTAGGAGAGTTGTGCCTTAAGCATAGACACTGTGTCTTCCCATATTAACAGGGACTTGATGAAATTAACGTCTAAATGACCCCTCACTTGCTCTTGTGCTCTTGGGAGGTGGTGATCTTTGGTGTATTTAAATACTCCGAAATTACCATCTCTTTTAAGGGTCTGAGCAGGTGGTGGAGCGGGTTAAGGCGTACCTGTTATGCCAGTTGCTGGAAGGCTTCTGTGCTGGCTAGGGTTCGAGTCTCCTGGTGGGAAAGTGTTCTAAAGTTGTATACATCACTCTCGTGTTTAGGAGAGTTGTGCCTTAAGCATAGACACTGTGTCTTCCCATATAAACAGGGACTTGATGAAATTAACGTCTAAATGACCCCTCACTTGCTCTAGTGCTCTTGGGAGGTGGTGATCTTTGGTGTATTTAAATACTTTGAAATTACCATCTCTTTTAAGGGTCTGAGTAGGTGGTGGAGCGGGTTAAGGCGTACCTGTTATGCCAGTTGCTGGAAGGCTTCTGTGCTGGCTAGGGTTCGAGTCTCCTGGTGGGGAAAGTGTTCTAAAGTTGTATACTTCACTCTCGTGTTTAGGAGAGTTGTGCCTTAAGCATAGACACTGTGTCTTCCCATATTAACAGGGACTTGATGAAATTAACGTCTAAATGACCCCTCACTTGCTCTAGTGCTATTGGGAGGTGGTGATCTTTGGTGTATTTAAATACTCCGAAATTACCATCTCTTTTAAGGGTCTGAGCAGGTGGTGGAGCGGGTTAAGGCGTACCTGTTATGCCAGTTGCTGGAAGGCTTCTGTGCTGGCTAGGGTTCGAGTCTCCTGGTGGGAAAGTGTTCTAAAGTTGTATACTTCACTCTCGTGTTTAGGAGAGTTGTGCCTTAAGCATAGACACTGTGTCTTCCCATATTAACAGGGACTTGATGAAATTAACGTCTAAATGACCCCTCACTTGCTCTAGTGCTCTTGGGAGGTGGTGATCTTTGATGTATTTAAATACTCCGAAATTACCGTCTCTTTTAAGGGTTTGAGCAGGTGGTGGAGCGGGTTAAGGCGTACCTGTTATGCCAGTTGCTGGAAGGCTTCTGTGCTGGCTAGGGTTCGAGTCTCCTGGTGGGAAAGTGTTCTAAAGTTGTATACTTCACTCTCGTGTTTAGGAGAGTTGTGCCTTAATCATATATATATATATATATATATATATATATATATATATATATATATATATATATATATATATATATATATATATATATATATATATATATATATATATATATATATATTAGTATATTTTGGTAGCAGTCTTTCCTGTAGACATATATTATTAAATATGACCGAAAAAGTAAGAATAATAATTCTAACACGAATTTTCTCGATCTTTCTTACGTTTCTTTTCACTGTTGATGGTAATTCAAAGATCAGTTCTCCAAAATTCATTTTTATTTCTAGTCTGACGCGACACTTGAGTGCGTTTCGTAAAACTTATTACATTTTCAAAGACTTTAGTTTACAAACACAAAACTGAACCTGAACAGAGCTTACACATCTTCGATTTTATATCTACATTTGGATGAGGTGGATGAGGTGAAAACAAACTTTCAACAATGGGTATTGAATGGGTATTAAATTCAAACACAAGACAGAACACGAAACAATGGGTATTGAATGGAAGTAATTGTAGAAAGCCTATTGGTCCATATTTCTTGATGCTTCTATATTGGAGTGGAGTCTTGAAGTGGGTAGAATATAGTTGTGCATTAATTGGCTGTTGATTGCTGGTGTTGACTTCTTGATGTGTAGTGCCTCGCTAAAACAGAGATTCTACGTCCAACGAGGCTCTAATCCCTGTGGCCAGCAGGGATAAGCAAACAAAGCAATTTGTTGACCTTTGCTTTCAGTTCGGCTGTAGTGTCCTGCGTTACCTTTTGGAATTTAGCTTGGTCAGAGAGTATGAGGTTCATTTTCGCCAGATATTCGTCTTTTTTAAGAATGACGTATATTGGCTACTTGTCGCCTCCTGACAACAAATTGATCGAAACTGTGAACGCCAAGAAATCTGGACTCCACCTGCCAAAGATTATTGGGGAATATAAACCTGCATATGCGTATGGAAATGTCAAGACACACAAGCCTGGAAACCCACTTCGGCCAATCATCAGCCAGATACCCACACCCACGTACAGACTGGCGAAACGACTCAACGGCTTGCTGACTCCTTATGTCCCTTGCGCCTTCAGCCTGAAGTCTCCAAAGGATTTTGTTGACTTGCTGCGGGGAACACGGGCCACAGGGATAAGAGCCTCGTTGGACGTAGAATCTCTGTTTACCAACGTACCTGTGGATGAAACAATCGGGATGATAGCCGACAGAGTGTACCGTGATCCGGCGTGTACTCCTCTTGACATACCAGAAAACAGTCTAAGGAAACTACTCCAAGCTTGTACTAAAGAGGCACCCTTCTTGAGCCCGGATGAACACATGTATAAGCAAGTAGATGGGGTCGCCATGGGTTCTCCCCTAGGTGTCCTGTTTGCAAACTTCTACATGGGTACCATCGAGCAAAAAGTCTTAGTTGACATGAAGTTGAAACCGGCCATATACTGCAGGTATGTTGACGACATTTTTACACAGGTACCTGATGTCAGACATCTGCAGGAGCTGAAGGAGGCATTTGAGCAGAATTCTGTGTTGCGTTTCACTTACGAGATGGAGAAGGATGGGAAGCTGCCCTTTCTAGATGTAACAGTCATGGAAAGGAGCGGAGTTTTCCACACTGCAATCTACACTAAGGAAACAAACATAGGAATGTGCCTGAATGCCAACAGTGACTGCCCGGACAGGTACAAGAGGAGTGTTGTTAACGCTTATGTCGACCGTGCCCTCAGCCACAGCTCAGAATGGAAGCAAGTCGACGAAGAACTCTGTAGGGTAAGGCAGGTCCTAGTCAACAACGGCTTCTCCAATGGTTTCGTGGAAGACATCATAAGAAGGAAAGTGAAACGCCATGCAACCTCTGAAGAGACAACTAGCACAACCCTATACCCCCCTATTAGACTATTTTACAGGAACTTCTTTTCCACAGCCCATAAAACGGAGGAAAAGGTCCTGAAAGATATTGTCAGTAGAAACGTTATCCCTACATACAAAAATCAGAAGATACAACTGACGATTTACTATAAAACCAGAAAAACGGCCAGCCTACTCATGAGAAACTCTGGAGACACAAAGCATAACGCTTTAAAAGAGACCAATGTCGTCTATGCCTTCAAATGCCCTCTTGGGGACTGTAAGCCTCAAAAAACCCAGTATATAGGCAAGACAACAACATCTCTTTCCAGGCATTTAACGATGCATAAGCAACAGGGCTCCATTAAGGAACATATAATCTCTTCCCACAAACAAACCATCACCAGAGAAATCTTAGCAAACAACACAGAAATCATCGATAGATAGAGCGATAGCAGGCGGCTTGACGTCTGCGAGGCACTACACATCAAGAAGTCAACACCAGCAATCAACAGCCCATTAATGCACAACTATATTCTACCCACTTCAAGACTCCGCTCCGATATAGAAGCATCAAGAAATATGGACCAATAGGCTTTCTACAATTACTTCCATTCAATACCCATTGTTTCGTGTTCTGTCTTGTGTTTGAATTTAATACCCATTCAATACCCATTGTTGAAAGTTTGTTTTCACCTCATCCACCTGACCCAAATGTAGATATAAAATCGAAGATGTGTAAGCTCTATTCAGTTTCAGTTGTGTGTTTGTAAACTAAAGTCTTTGAAAATGTAATAAGTTTTACAAAACGCGCTCAAGTGTCGCGTCAGACTAGAAATAAAAATGAATTTTGGAAAATTGATCTTTGAATTACCATCAACAGTGAAAAGAAACGTAAGAAAGATCGAGAAAATTCGTGTTAGAATTATTAATCTTACTTTTTCGGTCATATTTAATAATATATATATATATATATATATATATATATATATATATATATATATATATATATATATATATGAATGAAAACTCACACCCCAGAAGTGACTCGAACCCATACTCCCAGAAGCAACGCAACTGGTAACTACAGGGCGCCTTAATCCGCTTGACCATCACGGCCGTCAAAAGGAAGTGATAGCCGAGGCTATTTGAGCCACTTCCCCGACGGCAACTCGGATGGTAATCTTGGGCATAGCATTTCACCAAATCACCTCATTCTTTGGGACACACGTGAGGAACACAAATGCGAACAAGCCTGAATGGTCCCCAGGACTATATGCGAATGAAAACTCACACCCCAGAAGTGACTCGAACCCATACTCCCAGAAGCAACGCAACTGGTAACTACAGGGCGCCTTAATCCGCTTGACCATCACGGCCGTCAAAAGGAAGTGATAGCCGAGGCTATTTGAGCCACTTCCCCGACGGCAACTCGGATGGTAATCTTGGGCATAGCATTTCACCAAATCACCTCATTCTTTGGGGCACACGTGAGGAACACAAATGCGAACAAGCCTGAATGGTCCCCAGGACTATATGCGAATGAAAACTTACACCCCAGAAGTGACTCGAACCCATACTCCCAGAAACAACGCAACTGGTAACTACAGGGCGCCTTAATCCGCTTGACCATCACGGCCGTCAAAAGGAAGTGATAGCCGAGGCTATTTGAGCCACTTCCCCGACGGCAACTCGGATGGTAATCTTGGGCATAGCATTTCACCAAATCACCTCATTCTTTGGGGCACACGTGAGGAACACAAATGCGAACAAGCCTGAATGGTCCCCAGGACTATCACTTCCTTTTGACGGCCGTGATGGTCAAGCGGATTAAGGCGCCCTGTAGTTACCAGTTGCGTTGCTTCTGGGAGTATGGGTTCGAGTCACTTCTGGGGTGTGAGTTTTCATTCGCATATAGTCCTGGGGACCATTCAGGCTTGTTCGCATTTGTGTTCCTCACGTGTGCCCCAAAGAATGAGGTGATTTGGTGAAATGCTATGCCCAAGATTACCATCCGAGTTGCCGTCGGGGAAGTGGCTCAAATAGCCTCGGCTATCACTTCCTTTTGACGGCCGTGATGGTCAAGCGGATTAAGGCGCCCTGTAGTTACCAGTTGCGTTGCTTCTGGGAGTATGGGTTCGAGTCACTTCTGGGGTGTGAGTTTTCATTCGCATATAGTCCTGGGGACCATTCAGGCTTGTTCGCATATATATATATATATATATATATATATATATATATATATATATATATATATATATATATATATATATATACATATATATATATATATATATATATATATATATATATATATATATATATATATATATATATATATATATATATATGTACACTGGCTGCCTGTCTCCCGACACAATCTATTAATATTATTATTATTTGTTATTATTATTTGTTATTATTATTATTATTATTATTATTAAGAAACTTGCTACAGCACTGTAGTGTTTGAATGACGATGAAAGAAAGACCCAATACATGTGAAAATGCGTTTTTAAACCAAATTTTGGGACGAACTTACATTTATCAAGGTGTGTGGGACATTTGGGGCTTGACTCTATTTATTTAATTATTAAATTAATGAATTCAATTACGAAGGACCACCCGCTTTTATAGTAAAGAGGGAAACTAATAAAAAGTGATCATTGGCTATTCCTAGAGGAACCAGTAACTATGGAGAAATACTAGAAAATATAATCACTTGAATAATTAATGGGCTGTATATATAATTTAATTGAATCAAAGCCTCAAACACCTACATTTGGGGGTTATTGCTAGAACTTCATATATGTCTAGGAACTAGTGTGATTCGTACACCAGTTCATTATGTAATAACCTAATCTTATGACCAATTAGAGAATCAATAGAAAATTTGTCACCAATAAGAACATAGATTATAAATATCAGAAATTAATGATTATAATAAACACGTGTTAAATCCAGTGTACAGTGATCAGTAGTAATAATTCAATACAGATAATTTAAATAATGTAATACGGAAAAGGGTCTTAGCTTGAAGACGTTTTCCAAGACATCAGTCATGAATCATCCTCGGAATCTCCTGAACTCATCATGGAACACTGGGAGATGATTAACACGGGAAAGTAACAGCTCGGAGAATTCTTCACACGCAAGCTGTAAATCAAGATATATTACGTAGCAACATATTAGGCTGCTAAACCTCTATATTCAAGAAATTAGAAATGGAGAGTGGAAAATTATACTAACATGTGTTTTATTTATGTCGCTCGGCATGACGACAAGCTACCCTGCTGTAAACTATCTCTAATGATGCATCAAAAGGGAATAAGTGTACTTAGCTAATAGGGCACTGTATAAGTTGAAGCTTGCCGAAGCTCGCGTCCCAGGCTCTAGCGTCGCAATGGCGAACACGTGGCGTTTAGCTTGGCCTAGATGTCGACGCGCTTCTCTGGCCGGTCACGATGGATTACACGGAACAAATTGACAAGTTCTGGGCTGAATGTCAAGTTAATTCTCGTTGACGATTCACCTCAATGTATCCTATGACACTGACATCAAACAAGTTGCTCAATTCCGCAACTAGTCTTCACACCGCACTTTGGCGACTTTCCTCACTCGTCGACGCCTCCACACGCTCTCGTGGCAACATGGCGTCTCCCTTCCCCGCTCCGCGTCCCCGCATTCGCCACACAAATTATTTACTATGAATAATATTATTTCTCGTAGTTGCGGCTAAAACGTTGGGATAATGACGGGTTTATAATTCTAGGGAGTTAAATATTATTATTTGCTCGATTTACGATGTTAAACGAGCAATGGAGAATGATATTAATTCTCTCCAGGGCATTCACGCGTGACGTTAAATTTATTACCAGATAACTGTTGTAACTAGAAACGCTTAATTTGGCATTATTTGGGAGTCAGGTTATCGGTAAATAATTATCACACAGAACACTGTTGTTTTTAGAGAATCAAACTCAATTCTCTGACACACTGGATATAAATGTGTTTATTATGGTAGAATCTGACGCAATACTGGTGTCTGGTTATGTAAGAATTCTAGCATTATTGTACAGATACAATTATTAGTACATGTGAACTCTACTGTTGGTTAATTTTAGTTACTACAGCAATTAGTAGATTTTAGTAATAATTAATAATAATACAATTGTGTTGTATTAGCGTTGGAAATTTCCAGCATAACTCCGGGGGGAGATTTATCGGGTCGCAGTGTAATGTGGAGTACTGGCGTACCCATCCCGAAGTTGGTATTAATATTAGTAGGTTAGTATGTTAGTACACACATAACGAATGTCCCGTATTTGTCAAGGACATACAAGAAACTTAAGTCTTGCAGATTTCATGTTAAATGGAACATGTTATTATGAATCATTTATAGCCTATACAACAATTAAGAATTTAAATCGCACAATGTAAATAACTGAGAATCTACTGTGATGAGAATGTCCTGGGTCATAGTGACTTGTAATGATTGGTTACTTGACATCACACCGCAGTATCATCATGGTTACTTAAATTGGAGGTAAATGGATTTGCTCTTGGTCAGAGCTGTAATAGGCTTGCAGTTTCCGCTTGCAACGTTGAGCAGCAGCTCTAGTGGGGCGGTTGCTCGGTGGATCAGAATTACTGTCCTCGGAAACTACTGGGGAAGTTGGTTCTGGCAGACACTCTCGTTCTGCTAATTCGAGAGGGACCAACTTCTCTAAAGTTTTTAGAGTAGTGTTGCCTCGGCATAAAACTTTCACTACTCTCAGGATACCTTGATGATCTGGATGAATGGCAACAATTTTGCCTATGGGCCACTCTGACCTTGGTCCATCACTGTCAACAAATACTAGGTCCCCTGGTTTAAGTTGTACTTTATTATAAGGACTCGAAGCTCCGTAGTGGTACTCTCGTAGAGCTGTGAGGTACTCTCGAGTCCACACCTCATTCCATCTTTCAATGACTCTTGAGAGATGTTGGTAACTTTCTACCAAGTCACTTCTGGTTACATGTGAAGGGTCGACGGGGTCCTCTTCTGCTAAAGGTATGAGAGGACTCAGCAGACCTCCATGTATCAAGTGTGAGGGACTCAGAGGTTCTCTCTGTGAGAAATCATCGGACAGGTATGTTAATGGGCGGTTATTGACTCGCGCCTCAATTTCCACAATAATGGTTTGGAGTTCGGAGTAACTGATTTTTTGTCTATGTAAGGTTTTTCTTAAACACTTCTTAACAGTGCCTATCATTCGCTCATAGAACCCACCTTGCCAAGGGGCTCTTGGAGCTATAAATTTCCAGTGACATTGTCGTCTCTGCAGGACTGACTGTACTTCTAGATGATTCCAGACTTCACGCAGACAGGCTTCTCCTGCCACAAAATTGGAACCATTGTCCGATATCATGAGTTTGGGACAAGATCTGCGAGCTGCAAATCTGCAGAAGGCTTGGATGAAGGCTTCAGCACTCATATCTGAAGTCACTTCTAAATGTACGCCTCTGGTAGTAGCACACGTAAAGAGGCAAATGTAAGTTGACCAGACCACACACTAGAAATTGAAGGGACGACGACGTTTCGCCTTAAAACTTCCTTTAACCGCAAACTAAGACAGCTCTCTAGTCTTTGCCCTCCTGACTTTGATCTCATTAAACGTTTCCGTGTCATCTGCCCTTCTCTTCCTTATTTCTATGGTCTTCCTAAGACTCATAAACCTGGTGTTCCTCTTCGTCCTATCATTTCTTCACGGGGCTCTGTCAGCTATCCTCTTGCCTCCTGGCTCGCTAAAACCCTGACACCTTACCTTGGCACTTTTTCCCCTGCCCACCTTCGTCACTCTCAGGACTTCATAGAAAGACTGCGCCTGCAACCCTCTTGTAAAATGCTTAGTCTTGATGTCGACTCTCTGTTCACTAATGTTCCGCTCGATGACGTTCTCTCTTTCCTCAGACAGAAGGCGTCAGAGGGTCTCCTTCCTCTCCCACTTCCCACTGACGTTTTCCTCGATCTCATTAGACTCTGTGTTGAATCTAACTCTTTCTCTTTCAACGGTAAATATTACACTCAAACTTTCGGTGTCGCTATGGGTTCCCCTCTCTCCCCTGTTCTTGCTAATTTCTACATGGAATACTTCGAAACTGTTCTTCTTCCTTCTATTGATACTCGTCCCTCTCTCTGGCTTCGCTATGTTGATGACATTTTTGCTTTATGGCCTCATGACCTTAATCTTTTCCAGCCTTTCCTCGCCTCTCTTAACAATCTGGCTCCTTCTATCCATTTCAAAGTGGAGTGGGAATCTAATTCCCTCCTTCCTTTTCTTGATGTTCATGTTCACAGCTCTGTGTCTGGGTTCTCTTTCTCTGTCTACCGTAAACCCATGCATAGTGGCATGTACATTCACTTCTTTTCCTACCATCCTCTTTCTGTTAAGAAAAGTGTCCTCGTCTCTCTCTTCCTCCGCGCTCTACGCATCAGCGACCCTCAGTTTCTTGATTCTGAAATTGCCTTTATCTACAAATCATTCTCTCACCTTGGTTATCCTTTGCATTTCATCAACTGTGCCCACTCTCAAGCTAAACGAAATTTCTTTCATCCTAAACCTGCTTCCAACACTAGTAGCACTGTACTATGCCTTCCCTTCATATCTGAACTCAAAACTTTTACCAATACCTTTCGTCCTCTTGACATTAAACTCGCCTTTCGACAAACTAACACACTTCGTAGCAATCTAGTTCACACTGCTCCTCCTGCTTCTAATGCTGCTGGTGTCTACTCTATTTCCTGTTCATCTTGTCCTCTCCAATACTTTGGCGAAACTGGCCGTACACTGAATGACAGACTTAAAGAACACAAGAGAAGTGTTATGACTGCAGACACTAACAATGCTCTCTTCTGCCATGTGAGGGATTCTAATCATCCCATTGATTGGTCTTCCTCCAAAATAATCTTTCCTGCCTCTACTCTACACAGACGCCGTCTTGTAGAATCGGCTCTTATTAACAATGTACCCAACATGAACTTGAGTCCTGGCTTTGTTGCTGTGGACTCTTCCCTTTCACAGTATATACTCAAATGCTCTAATCTTTCTAACAAACGTGACTTAACATAAGCTTTCCCCCTTCCATTTCTTTCTTTCTCTTTCCCTTTCTTTCTCTCTTCTCCCTTTTTCTGTTCATTGTCTTCTACGCTCCCTTGCTATCCTCTTCTTATTCCTATTACTATCTCCTTCGGTGGTTATAATAGGAGCTGCCTCGTATGGGCCAATAGGCCTGCTGCAGTTCTCATTACTACTATCCCCTACACCTGACTTTCCTCCTCAGCTCTCTCTTGCCTATTTAATGCCTGTCCCTACCTGTCCTCATCACAATCGACTTGAGAATGGTCCAGGACGGACCGAAACGTCGTCGTCCCTTCAATTTCTAGTGTGTGGTCTGGTCAACATACTTCAGCCACGTTATTGTGACTCATCGCAGGCAAATGTAAGCTTTCACTGGTATCTTATCTGGGTTGCCAGTGAGAAGCAAGGCTCCTGTGTAATCAACACCAGTGGTTTCAAAAGGACGAAGATGAACCACTCTTTCTTCTGGAAGTGGTGGAGGTCCTGGGTAAGGACATACTCTAGCATCGTATCTTTTGCAGATTACACAGAATTTAATAATTGACTTGACTGTCTGACGACCTTGAGGAAGCCAGTACTTCTGTCTAAGGTCGGTGAGAGTATCTAACACTCCACCATGTAAGGTACCATATTGATGGTGATGTAAAACAAGAAGTTTAGTGATGATGTGGTGACGAGGTAGAAGAATTGGATTCTTTGTGTCCAGATCAATTTTTGCGTGAAGCAAACGTCCTCCACACCTTAGTATATTATGAGTGTTGGCATCATACCAGATACCTAGAGACTTAGTTAATTTATCTGGAAGATTTTCATATTCGCTTCCATATGTCTCTTGTTGTGCACGTTTGATCCAGTAAAGAATAGGATTGGGAAACTTATGTCGAATTCCTATCTTAGCAAGAAAGTCAAACACATGTGCAGTCACTCTTAATAACTTACTTAAGTTGGAATAATTGTGAGGATCAATGGCTAAGATTCGTTGAGATTCTGGTTCTTTCATGGGAGTGGTGATATTGGTCACTATGACTTGTGGCTTTTGTTTGGGCCACTGACCACCAACAAGCCATGAAGGTCCATTGAACCACAGCGAAGACTTGATAAGTTGTTTTAGTGTTAATCCTCGAGATAAATAATCTGCAGGATTGTCCTTAGTGGGAACATGTCTGAATTTATATCCAGCAGATAACTCATGAATTTCCCTAACACGATTACTGACGTAGGGAGTCTTATTATTGTTGTTTCTTACCCATTGTAAGACTGCCTCATTGTCTGACCACACGACAATCTCACCAAAGTGGATATTATTGAGTGTCCTAGTCAAGCAATGAGCCAATCTTACTCCCACCAGCAATGCAGTCAACTCCATTTGAGGTAAAGATCTCTTCTTAATGGGAGCAACTCTTGCTTTAGATGTGAGCAAAATTGATTGTGCACTATTCACTAAGTAGGCTACAGCGCCATACGCTTTGCCAGAGGCATCGCAGAAAACATGCAAATTTGTGGGCAAGTTTGGTCCTGAAGCATTACGAGGAAATTTCAAAACACCTAACTGATTAAAATCCGTTGAGAGTATCTGCCATTTAGCTTGTAACTCACTTGGTAACGGATCATCCCATCCCATATGTTTCTGCCAGCACTCCTGCATTAGGAGTTTGCCCCTTATTAATATAGGACTAAGTAAGCCTAAAGGGTCAAATGGTTGACTGACAAACGAGAGCAATGTTCTCATGGTAAGGGTTGAATTATCGGTTTGTACTGACTTGACATTCATCTCGTCAGTACTTGTGTTCCATTCCACACTAGAACCTTTAATTGATCAGGTACCTGATAACCTGGAAATTCTTTCTCGATTATCTGGTTTAGTGATTCATTATTTGAGGCCCATGACTGTAGTGGCATATTGGCTCCTAATAACTCACGGTTAGCCTCATGGTAGATTTCTACCAAATTGGTTTGATCATTTGTAGTTCCCTGGAAATTGTCGACATACAAGTTGTCACTAATGTCTGCCTTATAAGGGCTATTTGACTTCCTCAAATGTGTGTCTAATGTTGCTTGCAATAGAAACGGGGAGGACGTAGCTCCGAATAATACTGAGGCAAAACGATAGGTGATGATATTACTGTTAGGATCCAGTGGGTCCTTAATCCAGAGAAACTTAGTGTAATTACGATCCTCCTCCTGTAAACCTACTCGGAGGAAAGCTTTACTGATATCAGCAGTATAAGCAAAAATACAAGTGCGGAATCGTAACAGCACATCATGTAGCCTTTGAGTTAGGCTAGGTCCTGTTTGGAGACATTCATTCAAAGACACACTGCTTGGCTTTACTTTAGCACTACAGTTGAAGACAATACGGGTAGGTGTTGTCAATGAATCTTTCACCACAGCGTGATGAGGTAAATAATGACCTATTTTCCGGTCATCGTTATCAACAACTTCGATAAATTTACTGTTGAGTTGTTGTTGGATGAGTTGATGATACATGTTCAGTTTGTCTGGCTGCTTCTGTAGTCGTGCTAATTGAGACTGTAATTGTGAGGCTGCCATAAAATAATTAACTGGAAGTTGTGGATGATTCAACTTCCATGGGAGTCTTACCGAGTATTGTTTATTTTTATAGACAACTGTATCCAGATATTGCTGGTAAGTCCACATATCATCAGGGCTTGGTTGTTCAGGGATAATACCTAAAGTGTCTAAATCCCACAGACGGTGTACAGGTGGATCAGACTCAAAATCTTCAGATATTTCTCTGAAATATAGGGGTGACTGTTCCAAGCCTAGTCACGCCACTATTATGTTGTTAGATTGTTGGTTTGTTGATGCTGGATTTTGTTGGAAAAGCACCGGGCCAGTAAGTAACTTGCCTCCAGCAGATGACAACAAATTCATTCCGTGTTGTTTGGTGCATCCCGTTATAAATTTGTAATAATGATCCGCGCCTATAAGTATTCCAACATCAGTGAGGCAGTCAGAATTTATTTTGTAATCTGCTAGCCTCATGCGGTTTCGTTTAAGATGTGACCTGCAGGTCTGTAGGAAGTTTATCTACTACTACCGCTTGTATTGGACTAGTGGAAGATCCAAGTCTCACTAATACCTTAACTACTTGGTATTCCCGAGGTCCACTATTAGTCAAGAAACCAGAAATATTTAATCTCACACTTTTGGCAGGTTTTAATTTTAACTGCTCTACTAACTGTTGTGTAATGAAGGTTTTCTGTGATCCTTGATCAAAGAGACCTCTAGTGTTAACTCTAGACCTCCTGTTTATTAGTCTAAGTTGAGCTGTAGGCAGAGTGGTATTATTGCCTGACTCAGTAGCAAGTACATTTATTTCTTGATGCACTTTGCAATATTGCACTGTGGTAGAATTCGTGGAATTCTCCCCAGTGGTCATGGATTGGGTAGAAGTTTTTCTACATAAGGCGTAGTGATGTACACCTTGGTTGCATCTATTGCATGAACGTAGTTGCACTACACATTTTTTGGGATCATGAGAGCCCATGCACTTGGTGCACTTGTGTATTTCTTGTAACCGTTTAATCCTAGTATTATAAGTAGGATAAACAGAGCATTGGTAGGTTGCATGTCCTTGATTACAAAACAGACACCTTCTTTCTTTAGTTGACTTGGTCTCTTTAGTAGACAAGTCATTGGTTATCTCAGGAGACACCGAATAAGTACCTACATTACCACTCCCCTTTCCAGTGGATGGAGCAGTCCTAGATTTAAATTTATTAGACTTATTTAAAGTCATTTTTGGTTTGACTGAAGTGTCAATATGAGCTGAATTACGATGGGAGTTAGTAGAGAAGTTTGAAACATTCTCCCCATCTTGGTTGGCTCTTTGTCTTTCGACTAAGGTATGTAGACCTGTGATTTCTTTTAAAGTCAAAAAAGTCTTATTGTACATCGTACACAATTTATCTAAGGTTTCTCTTGGCAATTTTCGCCTAACAACTACTTTGGTCATCCATTCAGCCGACTGAATTTGGACTTTAAGGCTTAAGGCCTTGAGTAAAGACTCTAACTCTAGTCTGAAAGTTTGGAGAGAAACTGTGGAATTATTAGCAGAGGGTAAATCTAGTAATTTTTGAACTAAGACAGTAATAGTTCTCTCCGTGTTATCGTAGTTGGTTTTGAGCAATTGAACAGCCAATGTGTAACCAATGTGTAAGGTCAGTGTTATATTAGAGATTACTTTCAAGGCTTCATTTCGTAACAAGCCTTGTAAATAAGTGAATTTGGTTGTTTGAGGAATGTTAACTTTAGAGTCTACTGCATCTACGAATTTACTCCAGAAATCATCCCAACTTTCGTTCTCATTACCAGAGAATGTGGGTATATTGATTTGAGGTAATTTGACCTCAGGATCTGTACGTGCAGCAGAAGCTACTGTCAATTTGTTTTTAGCAATTTGCTTCTTAAAGGGTAGAAGCTTAACCCGTATATCTTCTTCATACTGAGCTAAATCATCTATAACCTCCTCAAGTTCACTACTATCTACAGAAGTTGAGTGAAGTTCTGTCAAATACAGACTCATGTGTTGCTTAATATGGGCAAATTTGCTTTCAGCAACTTGTAGTAAATCTTCTAATTCAAAGTAATCAACAGTTGACTGTTGTGACAGATTTTGGCATTTATTAATCTGTCGGGTCAAATGACCTTTCAGACCGATAAGGATCCTTTTCATTTTGGTAGCCGTTTCCATTTTGTTGGGTAAAGGCTGGTTTGTCAGTAAATATTTGTTACTGAGATAACTGGGATATTGACTCATTCAGTGGAGTTCAATATCAATGAGAATAGCCTAATATACTTGAATAGACTATAATTTTACCTACCTAACAAGAGATAGCTAACTATTTTGAGCAGTGCTCGAACTTCACCATTAACTTTCGTCCGGTTAGCTCTTCTATATCACCATTAGATGTAATGGTGACCATTCAGCAATACTCAAAATAGGCACACACTAATTAATGAGCACAAAAATGAAATAATATGGAGACACATATCAGAGTTATCTCAAAGTTTAATCCCACCCTTGATAGGGTCAGCACAAATAGTATAATACATACACTACTGACTAACTTAAGTCTAGTCGTGATAATTCCTACCTAAGAAACTACAAATTTATTTAGTCTGGGTTTGTGCCAGATTCAGCACAATCACAGCCTAAATTCTACCTAATAAGATTGGTAAAGATTATTGTGGTGCAGTAAGGTGAATATAATTGTGCTGTATTTTTTTTTTTTTTGTATTTTTGGTTTATAACTGTGCACTTGCACACACAAGCGAAAATAATTATGTACAGTTAAGTTTGGCTTGCTAGCCACAGCCGTTTGTGATAATTGATTGTGTTGATCAATTTGTCAACCACATGCAACCTAGACTCACCTGACAGGTATACACCATCTCTGGCCAGGTTTTGTCTATATGGTCTGGCTGTAAATTGGATATAAGTGGCATCCAATCTCACTCGTTTTTTCAGCCTGAAATTTATGTACTTAGCAGCTCTCTGCTAGTATTCTGGTGTTACTCCCCAACGATTATCTTGACTTGGTTGGCGAGGTTCCACTAACGTGAATACTACCAAATTACTGATGAGCTTGAAAGAAGAAATTATGGCTTTAAGGTGCTTGATCACCTCAGCTGGATGACGAGTAGGATGGATGTCATTACCACCTAAGTATATAATGGTTAGATGGTGAGGCCACTCTAACGCAGGTGTTAGTGTGGAATTGTTATAAAAGTTATGAGCTGTTGCTCCTGGTGACCTAAAGATTCTTACTTCAGTATGAGGTATATGTCTAAGTGTTGTGGGTAATTGACTGTGTCCCACGAGTGCTACCTTATACATGAGGTGTAAGTAGCAATGAATTGGTGTGACTTAGGCTAACCTATGTTACGCTGTTGGTAGACACAATTAATTAAAATGATTAGTTATTACTAATTAGTATTTATAATTATAATTTATGTGTATCCGGTTCGAAGGACCATAATGTGGGACATTTGGGGCTTGACTCTATTTATTTAATTATTAAATTAATGAATTCAATTACGAAGGACCACCCGCTTTTATAGTAAAGAGGGAAACTAATAAAAAGTGATCATTGGCTATTCCTAGAGGAACCAGTAACTATGGAGAAATACTAGAAAATATAATCACTTGAATAATTAATGGGCTGTATATATAATTTAATTGAATCAAAGCCTCAAACACCTACATTGGGGGGTTATTGCTAGAACTTCATATATGTCTAGGAACTAGTGTGGTTCGTACACCAGTTCATTATGTAATAACCTAATCTTATGACCAATTAGAGAATCAATAGAAAATTTGTCACCAATAAGAACATAGATTATAAATATCAGAAATTAATGATTATAATAAACACGTGTTAAATCCAGTGTACAGTGATCAGTAGTAATAATTCAATATAGATAATTTAAATAATGGAATACGGAAAAGGGTCTTAGCTTGAAGACGTTTTCCAAGACATCAGTCATAAATCATCCTCGGAATCTCATGAACTCATCATGGAACACTGAGAGATGATTAACACGGGAAAGTAACAGCTCGGAGAATTCTTCACACGCAAGCTGTAAATCAAGATATATTACGTAGCAACATATTAGGCTGCTAAATCTCTATATTCAAGAAATTGGAAATGGAGAGTGGAAAATTATACTAACATGTGTTTTATTTATGTCGCTCGGCGTGACGACAAGCTACCCTGCTGTAAACTATCTCTAATGATGCATCAAAAGGGAATAAGTGTACTTAGCTAATAGGGCACTGTATAAGTTGTAAATTGTCTTTAACTTTGTTCCCTAGAGTTTTTGACATTTGAATTGCTTAAATTATGATACTTATGTGAAATATATTTGATGAATTTATTATTTAAATTGTCTTTAATTTTGTTCCCTAGAGTTTTTGAGTTGAGGTGAGAAAGCCTCTGCAGTTACTGGGTTCATGATTTTAATGAATACAGGTTTAGAGTTGATACATGGTAATAACATCTTTTGGCACAGACAAGTTCATTTCCTTGTCTTGTATGTACGGACAAATGAATGGATGGTGGCAGCATTTCTACTTCTACTATCTACTCTTCTACTTCTGCCTATCTATTCCTCTCCCACCTCTCTCACCCCAAACCCTCACTAATTACTTCACTATTCATCTCTTCCCTTTCGTTTCTCTTATACGTTTGTGGCAGGGAAATGTGTTCTAGAGTTCTCTGGGGTTTCGGGTAGCTGATCAAGTTACGGCGCCTTGTAGTTCCTGCACCTTGGTAGTCAAATACCTAGGTTACAAGGTGTTGAAAGAGAGAGGCTGCCGTAGGAACTCTAGGGGTGCTCTAGAATAGACTCCGCTCCAATATAGAAGCATCAAGAAATATGGACCAATAGGCTTTCTACAATTACTTCCATTCAATACCCATTGTTTCGTGTTCTGTCTTGTGTTTGAATTTAATTCCCATTCTTGAAAGTTTGTTTTCACCTCATCCACCTCACCCAAATGTAGATATAAAATCGAAGATGTGTAAGCTCTATTCAGTTTCAGTTGTGTGTTTGTAAACTTAATACTTTGAAAATGTAATAAGTATGTATATAAAATGTATATAAAATATATGTATATAAAAATGTATATAAATGTATATGAAAAATGTATATGAAAATGTATATAAAATGTAATGTCTTTGAAAATGTAATAAGTTTTACGAAACGTGCTCAAGTGTCGCGTCAGACTAGAAATAAAAATGAATTTTGGAGAATTGATCTTTGAATTACCATCAACAGTGAAAAGAAACGAAAAAGATCGAGAAAATTCGTGTTAGAATTATTAATCTTACTTTTTCGGTCATATTTAATAATATATGTCTACAGGAAAGACTGCTACCAAAATATACTAATATATATATATATATATATATATATATATATATGTGTGTGTGTATGTCACGAAAATAAACACGTGATTAAGAATGTGACAATGTCAGACCACGGAGGAAAATGAAACAGGAATTTCCTTAAGTACTTTCGTATATTAAATACATCTTCAGAAGGTCATTTTACAGATCGAGTGATGGGTATAAATAGGCAGGAGAGAGTGGTGAAGTAAGGTGAGGTACAATACTTGGACAACGCAGACGGCCCATTGGCCCATCAGATGCACCCAATTGGCCCATCCGATGTAGCCCAATGGCCCATCTGATACAGCAGACATACAAGCATAATACATACGTAATTATAACATAAAGAGGTAAATATATACAATAAATTAGTGAGACAAATGTTTTTCAATGATTCTACTTAAATCGCCCTTTAGCTGATCTATTAGAAATGGATCTAAGTTATATAGACCACTGCTAATATTCAAATTACTTTCTTTGGTGATCTGTATCAAAGCAGATTCAATTATGTTTCTGTTATAGGTGCTTTTACAATTTGTTATTGAAGAAGCACTCTCCCAATCAATTTGGTGAGCTTTTTCTGACTCTTGGATCGGAAAGTTTCTCTAGTAGACGAAGGTGCCTTAGAGATTAACTTTTATGATTTAGAGAACAACATTGATGTCTTAGAGATTAACTTTTATGATTTAGAGAACAACATTGATGTCTTAGAGAACAACATTGATGTCTTACAGAACAACTTTGATGAACAAAGATGTCTTAGAAAGCTTCTCTGATGAACGAAAAGTTACTTAGAGAATAACTTTGATGACTGTATTTAACTTTTTGATGGCTCTGAGGACAGTTTTGTTGAACGAGGATGTCTCAGAAGGCTTCTTTGAATAACGAAGGTGAGTCTGAGAATAACTTTGATGACTCTGAGAATGACTTTGTTGTCTTAGAGAATAACTTTGAGAGCTTAGAGAATGTCTTTGATGAACGGAAGGTTACTTAGAGAATAACATATCTTGACTGAGAATAACTTTTGATAGCTCTTAGAGAATAACTTTTATGAACGAAGATGTCTGAGATTGACTTTGACGTCTCTTGGAATAACTTTGTGGACATGAGAATATCTTTGGATAACTCTAAGATTAACTTTGATGTCTTTGAAACAACTTTGATGAACGAGAGTGAGTTAGAGATTACCTTTGTTAACTCTGAGATCAACTTAGAGTTAACAAACAAACTAGAGACAAACTTTTATAACATAGAAATTAACTTTAATGACCAAAAGTGAGTTAGAGATTACCTTTGATGACTCCGAGAATAACTTTGATGAACAAAGATGTTTTGGAAAGTTTCTCTGAAGAACGAAGGTGACTCCGAGAATAACTTTTGTTAGCTCTTTGAATAACTTTGTTGACTTTGAGAATGTCTTTTGAGAACATGAGTAGTAATTTGTTAACTCAGAGAATAACTTTGGTGACTCTGAGAAAATCGGTGATGACTTTGAGAATGACTTCTGGGAACAAGAGTAGTATTTGAATGAGTCTTTGATGTAATGAAGAGTAACTTTGATGTCTTTGAGTAAGTCCTTGATGTCTCGAAGAGTGTCTTTGACTATATTTCTTACTTAACGACATATAATTTTAGTTAGGAACAATGATGAATATGACTATTTTAGCAAAGTGAAAGGCTACTTTAGTTAACAATAGTGTTGGAAAGAGGTTACACATGACTATTTCAGATGAGAGAAGTGATATTTCAGTTAAGAAATGACAGGGAAACATGACGAAGTAACTATTTTTTATTTGACTGATGAATACTTGTAGTTAAGGAAAAAGATAAACATGATGAGGGAGACTATTTTGTGCTCCCCAAAGTATAATGTCCGTTAAGAACAGCGATGAAAGATAACTTTGGTTATTTTTCTTACTTGACAAAACATAATTTTAGTTAGGAACAATGATGATGAATATGACTTTTTCTGTTGATTGATGGATAATTTTAGTTATGAAATGACTATGAAACATGAAGAACACGGATATTTTTCTGATGACTAGGGAATAAGTTTAGTTATGAACAGGGTTGGAAAGATTCCTTTGACTATTTTTGGTTGATTGGATAATAAGTTTACTTGAGAAATGAGTAAAGTGACTATGTTTTAGTTGATTGGCGAAAGATTTTTAGTTACGAAGTTACAAGAAAGGTTTGTCTTTGTAAATTTGGAACTGAATAAAGTGTAGATTTGTTTAAGAACGGGGTTTGGTAGAACTATTAAGTTGACGACGAGGAGAATTACTTTGACATAGTTTTGTAAATAAAACTTGGTGACTAAAATTGTTGAGGGGACTGTATTGCCGTATAATATTATTTGACAAAGAACTAGTTAGTGAATGGAAGAAACAAATTGGTTTAAAGAAACAAAGAACATAAAAAAAAATTGAGGTTAAGTAGGGGAATGAACACAGTGAACATACGGTGAACACAGAAAAAATGTAAGAAAAAGTTGATGAATAGAGTGAACATGCAGGGAATATGAACTTATAGAGAATATGAAAACATGATAAGGAACATAGGGAATACAAGAATGAACACTGAACATGTGAAGAACAAGCTAAGAACATTGAGAACATGAATATTGAGTATAAAAGTTATACAGAGAACATATGATGTACATGAAAACCTGACAAAGAACATAGTGAACATACGGGGAAAATGGTAGAAAACAGAAAAAATGAGAAAAACAGGTGAAAAGAATTGAACTGAGCATGCTGTGAACATTTGTAGAACATGGAATGAACACAGAAAACATGGAAAAAATGTGAAGAACACAGCTGAATATAGAGTAAATATGCAAATACAGTATGATGATTATTGAAGGTTTGGATACGTTGGGGATAAAGAACTTGTACAAAATGAACTAAGCTGTGGAGGACAAGAGTTGAAACTTGATAACTGAACAGGTTTTTATTTACTATGTCTGAAAATGTAGTTGGGTGTTCAAATCTCCGAGGGATTTGGACTGATAGTAATAAATTTACAGGAGTGAACTTGGACAGAGGACAAGAGCTAGAGTTTTATAATTGTTTACATCATATTTACTATGAAATACAGAGGGTAAAAATTTCAGGGGAATTGATAGGATATTTACAAAGATACGAGAGAGAACTAAGGTGGGGACGAGAGCTGGAGCTCGTTAACTGTTTTGATCTTATTTATGGTGTCTGTAATACAGAGGGTAAAAATTACAGTGAAATTGATGAGTTATTTACAAATATACGAGAGAGAACTAAGTTGGGGGACGAGAGCTGGAGCTCAGTAACTGACTTGATCTTATTTACTAACTTTGAAGTATGTCTGCTTTAAATTTCGGGGAAAATTGGTCTGTTACTAACGATCTTGTACAAATGAACTAAGCTGGGGACAAGAGCTAGAGTTTGATAATTGTTTGGATTTACTAAACTACGTCTGAAATACAGAGGGTAGAAATTTCAGGGAATTTGATGGGTTATTTACAAATATACGAGAGAGAGAGAGCTAAGGCGGAGGATAAGAGCTAGAGTTCGGTAACTGTTTGTATTTACTAAACTATGTCTGAAATACAGAGGGTAGAAATTTCGGGGAATTTGAATAAGTATTAACGAAGATGTGTGAGGGAACTAAGGTGGAGGACAAGAGCTGGAGCTCGGTAACTAAATTACTGTATTGAACTATGTTTGAAATATGATTATTTTTTTAATTTTAGAGGGATTGGACTGTTAGTATTCATTATACGACAGGGGACTAAGGCGGGATAGGAGCTGAAGCTCGATACCAAATTATTGTATTTTAATATGTTTAAAATAGCTGTGTTTTAAATCTCGAAGAAAATCATTGGATACTAGAGAAGATGTATTAGTAAAAACTAGTCCCTGGCTTTGTTTATATATGTAAAACTGAATAGTTTAATGAAAAGGAACTATGAATGAACAATATGAAGGAGACAGAGAGAGACATAGAGACAGAGAGAGAGAGACGGAGAGACAAAGAGAGGCAGAGAGACAGAGCGAGAGACAGAGCCAGAGAGACAGAGAGAGAGAGAGACAGAGAGAGAGAGACAGAGAGACAGAGAGAGGCAGAGAGACAGAGAGAGAGAGAGACAGAGCGAGAGAGAGAGACAGAGAGACAGAGAGAGAGACAGAGAGACAGAGAGACAGAGAGAGAGACAGAGAGACAGAGAGACAGATCGTTACTCTTAAAATGTTATTTGGGCAAACAACGAACAAAGTTGGTATATTCTCCACGTTACATTAATGATATTGGGTAAAGAACGAAGTTAGCATATTGGTCGTGTTACCTTACAAGGATGTAAGGGTGAGAGTGAAGGCGGGCTCGAAAATTGACATGGTGGTCATCCTCTGATGCGCTGTCAGTCTAAGTGAAATGGAGAAAGATATGTGAACAGCGGCAGCAGGAGAAAGGAAAATGATGTTACTTTCCCCAACTATTAAATGAGCTGGAGAGAGAGAGAGAGAGAGAGAGACAGAGATAGAGACAGAGACAGAGAGAGACAGAGAGAGAGACAGAGACAGACAGACAGACAGAGAGAGTCGCGGACCCTGGCGAAACGCATTGGTAATGGGTGCCCCAACCACTTCTGGGGTGTCTGAGGAGAAATAACCTCGCTACTTGGAAAGTCACTCAGTCAGCCTCCAGCCAGCGACCTGTACGCACACCCTCCGCAGACATTGAAAAACGCTTAAGGGTAATGGTACACAGTCCTCCTGCCGGAGTCTTCTCTCCCATCCTCGCACACTTAGCACTTCCTGTAGGGGTGTTAATGGTTTGTCTAACCGCATAATGGCCCAGAGCACTCTCACGATGAGGGGAAGCCCCACTCACCGTTCCCTCCATCCATCCATCCCATACCCCACCCATACCTCAAACAACATAACAGACTGTGATGACTCTCCTCCAATCTACACTCAATCTCTACTTACTCACTATCATCAAATTATTATCCCCACACAGGATTAAGTCTACGCTAAACACACATACATATTCATTTACTCCTTCCTCATATTCCACTCTTATCCTTGTATTTTCTTACTCTACCACATAGTCTCACACAACATGAACTCCCAGAAAACCCTTTAAGACAAATGGCCCCACTTCCGCAGGAGGGTGCTCTCTATTACCCTCCTCTCCCACTTACGACTTCCTGTAGGGGGCGGCTAATGGACGTCCAGGCATTCCTCTCAGGTATGGGGGTTCTCCTCTCCCTCCCCCCTCCCCAAACAACATATACACTATGTTGGATCCCCTCTCATCCTCTACTCATGATCATCAAACTAATATCATCATCACACAGGATTAAGTCTATGACAAACACACATACATATTCATTTACTCCTTCCTCTCTTCCTTCTATTTTCTTACTCTATCACTTACTCTACCACTTACTCTCACACAACTCCCATCTTTCCTGACCACATACCCTATCCCCGAGGACTAGATCCGCGCGCGCTCCAATTACCTCCGACACGCGCCAAACTTCCGGGAAATCCCCCTCCCAAACCCTCTGCGACGACGACGACGCGCCGCGACGGCAACGACGCGCACCACCTGCCATCCAACAACATAACTTACTCTCTTTCCTGACCACATACCCAAACACAGGACGCTCACACGCGTCCGAAACACGCCAAACTTCCGGGAAAATCCCCAAAAACCCTGTGTGACTAGACACCTGCGAACCACCTGTCGGGTGCCACTCACCGGAGTGCCACCTGGCAGCTGGTGCGCGCGGTTCTAGTCGCACTTTACACTACTTGGAGCATGTAGTCCGGTACCAAAGAACCGTTCCTTCATCCCTCCGTTCCTTAAAAAAATATACAAAAGGACATGACACAATAGTAGCTTATTTGTTACATAAATGATGGAATATGTGGAAATGAACGAGCAAATGTGCTGGCTGCTGAAGGTGACCATATTGAATACTTCATACCCCAGACTCTTATACAAATTAGAGATATTGTCATGCAACATCACCGTGACAAGGTTACTGAGGAATGGAGGATAGAAGCACAAATCAGTGAATCTGTACGATGGTACAACATGGTTGCAGCTGGCAATTCCAATCATTATGGACGAAGAGGACGAAGACGCGGAAGAGAATCAGTAATGAAAAAAGCACTAACGATGCACTTATTAGTATGATTAACTTGACTCATGCAGCTCTTGATAAAAATGAGTTCCCTGTTGGGTTATTTGTGGACCTGCGTAAGGCTTTTGACACTGTCAACCACCAAAATCTTCTTAAATTACATCATTATGGAGTCACAGGTCACTCCCTGCAATATCTCAAATCTTACCTTATTGACAGGCTCCAGTATGTTTCTGTGAATAATTCAATTTCTCCCACCCTACCCATCAACATTGGTGTTCCTCAGGGCACCATACTTGGCCCTCTCCTCTTTCTCATCTACATTAATGACCTTCCAAATGCCTCCCAACACCTCAAACCAATTCTATTTGCTGACGACACAACCTTCATTTACTCCAGTCCTGACCCTCTTGCTCTAAATGTCACAGTGAATACTGAGCTAAATAAAGTCCATCTTTGGCTAACTGCCAACAAACTCACCCTTAACACTGACAAAACTTTCTATATTCTGTTTGGCAATAAATCCTCTAATCAAATAAATCTCAGGATAAACAATACCCAAAATTGTAACAAAACAGATGACAAATTCCTTGGCATTCTCATTCACCACAAGCTGAATTTCCAGGGACACATTCTAAATATATCAAAAAAAGTTTCACAAACTGTTGGCATTCTTTCTAAGATCAGATATTATGTACCTCGCTCTGCCCTGGTGACACTCTATTACTCCCTCATCTATCCATATCTCAACAATGGTATTTGTGCTTGGGGTTCTACTACCCAAAATCATTTACGTCCTCTAATTACTCAACACAAAGCTGCTATTAGGACAATATCCAAGTCTGACCCCAGACATCACTCGGTACCCCTACTCAAATCTCTGAATATGTTAGATATTAAGTCACTGCACATCCTCTCATGTGTAATATATATATAAAACGCTGAACTGTAATGCCAATCCTGACCTCAAAAGCTTCATTGAAGGTTGTAACAGAACCCATGAGCACCACACCAGAAACAAATACCGTTTTGATATTCCAAGAGTGCATAGAGAATGTGAATGAGAATGCCAAGGAATTTGTCATCTGTTTTGTTACAATTTTGGGTATTGTTTATCCTGAGATTTATTTGATTAGAGGATTTATTGCCAAACTTAATCGAACTAGAAATGCTCTACAAATCAAGGGACCCAGAATGTGGAATGACCTTCCCAATCATGTTAAAGACTGTACCTCTCTCAACCAGTTTAAGATAAAACTAAGCACCACCAAATAAATTCAGCACCCACATACAACATATAACTAAGAAAGTCTCTAAAACAGTTGGGATACTCTCCAAAATCAGATATTATGTACCTAACACTGCTCTCATCTCTCTATACTATGCACTAATCTATCCCTATCTTAATTATGGTATCTGTGCGTGGGGTTCAACCACTGCAAGCCACCTCAAGTCCATCATCACCCAACAAAAATCTGCTATCAAAATGATAAATAAATATAAATAAATAAATAAATGTTTATTCAGGTAAAGTACATACATACAAGAAGTTTTACAGAAATTGATAGATTTATAGATAGAGCTAGTACATACAATACCTAAAGCCACTATAACGCCAAGCGTTTCGGGCAGGAAAAACATTAAAGACTAAAACTTAATACTAATTGAGATTAAAATATAAAATGTGTTGAGAACAAATAAAAATAAAAAAGGGGGGAACATGACAGAAAAAGCAGCACAAATACAATTATGTCGACAAACAGCGTTGTTTAAAAAAAAGACATGGGTTGACAATATAAGGGGACAAAATTGGGTTGACATTATCTATACTTACTAATAACAAATTCTGCTTTCAGACAACACTCAGCCCCCTTGTTTAACTCCCTAAACATGCTAAACATAATCTCACTCCACAAATTCTCTTGTGTCAACTACATTTACAAAACCCTGTTCTTAAATGCAAATCCTTGTCTGAAACTCTCCCTGGACATATGTAATAGGACTCATTATCACCACACCAGAAATAAATATCTCTTTGATATCCCCAGAGTGAAACTTAATATGTGTAAACACTCTCTGCAAATAAAGAGACCCAGTCTATGGAACTCACTCCCTAATGAATTGAAAAGCTGTCCAACTTTTGCTTCATTCAAAAACAAAACTAAAAAGTACCTAATTTCATCTGCATAGTTTTTAACCTTTTGCTTTAAAATTACACTGTATCTATTGCTACCCAATCTTTATGTACCCAATCTGAACATCTTTACCATTGTGATCATTGCTGTCTTCTAATATGTGCTATCAATCTGCTATATGGTGTCTATTAATCTTGTTTAAATTACCAATCAAGTTGTCAATGTAATCAATCAGAGCTTTAATATACCAATGTGCCTTACTATACTTACTAATATCTCTCATCTCATTTTTTTCTTGCAATGTTTCTGTTATCATTTTATTAATTCTGCTAGAATTTACCTACTAAAAATTATCTGATAGATTAAGGACCTGCCCGAAACGCTGCACGTACTAGTGGCTTTACAAGATTGTAAATACTACGCTATGTATTCTCTCAAACCCAATGTACCTTCTTGTATATAAATAAATAAATAAATAAATTCCCTGTAAGCTACCTTACCCCTATATTGTCAACCCATGTCTGTTATTTTTTAAAGAACGCTGTTTGTCGACCTAATTGTATTTGTGCTGCTTTTTCTGCCATGTTCCCCCCTTTTTTATTTCTATTTTTTCTCAACACATTTTATACTTTAATCTCAATTAGTATTAAGTTTTAGTCTTTAATGTTTTTCCTGCCCGAAACGCTTTGCGTAATTGTGGCTTTAGGCATTGTATGTACTAGTTCTATCTATAAATCTATCAATTTTTGTATCACCTCTTGTATGTATGTACTTTACCTGAATTAACATTTGAATTTGAATAATAATGAGAATCCGTCTTGGATACAAATATCCATGGAGATTCAGAATGGAAATAACAGTTGATCAGCGGAATGGCAGAATCTGTGATAAGAGTGACGGACACTGCCTCACTATCTATGTGAATGTGAACACTTGAGAGACTAGTTGGGACCAGCCCGCGGTCGTGGATATTGTGAAATTGTGCTCAACTCAATTGAGACTCAATAGTCTCCAAACTTGATACATTAATTGTAAGTGACTCCTTATCATCCTTAATTGCTCTCAACTCTTTAAAATTTAATTAAATTAAGGGGGCATTACTTCGGTTTCGAAAAAGTTGTTCAGTGTCAACCAATATTTTTTGACTAGTTGTATATGAAAAGAGCTGCAATTGTGCCAAGTTTCAGTACTGCAGCGTAAGTAGAAAGGGAATTTTTTTTTTTTCAAATTTTTTTACACATTTTTGAGTGTGAATAAAAAAAAACACCTTTTAGATATAATCATTCTATGACTATTTTCTGACACATTAGCATATAATAAAGGTTCATAACTTATGGAGTTTCCAAAACATCTTTAGTTTTCCTAATACAAATATTCAAAGTTCGCCCAAAAACTTATGCAAATATGTCATGTTTATTGCTAATATAAAATCAATAAATGAACTTAGGAAAAAACGATAAGTTGGGGGTTTAGAGACATGCACTTCACATATAAGGTGTAAGTTTCATGTAAATTGAATAAAAAATAAAAAAGTTATTCAAACATTTATGTTATTTTAAAACATTTTAAATATATAAGAAAATAATAAAGTCTAAGGTGCTGCCATCTGTGGCTGAGGTTGACATCAACCAGTTTTCTCCAAAATTGGCACCCTTACAGATAGGCTTATGTGTAGTCAGGTGTATAAGTTTCATGAAAATCGTCCGATAAAAAAAAAAATGAATTTTTTTTATAAATTTTTTTTTTTAACTTAATTTTTTTTCTAATAACACTAATTTTAATATTTTTTAATATATGCTATTGAGATAGCCGAGAGTCATAGATATGATTTCAGTTGACACTTGTGTTTGATAATTGTTTTTGACCATTTTGGCATAATTTTGTAACCTACTTCAATATTTTTTTTCTCTTCCTATTTATGCTACGATTCTGAAACTTGGGCCAGATGAAACACTTTTCACGTACAACTCGACAAAAAAGTTTGATTGAAATCGAACAAGTTTTCATTTATTTAGGACATAACTGTAACACGCTCGTGCCCGAAGCTAGACACAAATACAATAAAATTATTAACGATGGTAACAGAGTCCATTTCATGTGGTCTCCATCTCATGTTGGCCTCCGAATGCATGATAGAGCTGATAAGTTAGACAAAGAATTTGCCTTTAAAGGAGCCGTTGAGTGTAACCTTGGATTGTCAATGAGCAATCTGAGAGCAGCAGTACACCGAGAACTTCAACAAGATCTTGTAGATATGAGGCAAAGTGAAATCAACACCAGTAATTCCATCTATCATCATATTATCATGCAAGAGGAGCCACACATCTATGGTTCATCCAATAAAATCAGCAGACTTCTAGATGTTACTACTGCTCGGCTTAGACTCGGTTACAAGTATCTCTGGGAATTCTCATTATCTTCCGATGTAGACCTGACCAAATGTAAACAATGTCAACAAAATTATTTGCACACCCTTCGTCACAATGTGATGGAGTGCGAAAAGATACGTGAATTCAGAGATAATTCTATAACCAATGTACCAACGATATGTCAATATTTCACTCAAAATGATCTGCTACCAGAAATTTTAGCCAAATATCCCCAGTTTGCTAACTGTAGGTAGTAACTAAGAGTGATTGTAACCTATCCACTGCTGCCCACTGGATGGGGGGCGGTGTGTAGGACAAACATATCAATTGTGACACTAGCTCTCCACATATGTCAGTTGCTTAATTTAGAAACTGTACTTGTGGTTGATCTCGAACTCATTGTTGATGTGACGACTTATATTGAATTTTGTAACTAGCTCATCAAGATTGTAACTTGCTTAGCTAAATGAATTGTGGGGTTCAGTCCCTGAGCCCATTATGTGCCTTTGTAACCCTTTCCACTACCGCCCACAAGATGGGTATGGGGTGCATAATAAATGAACTAAACTAACTCTTACAATTCTACAGTGCATTTGCGTGTTGGGAAAATGGCAGAGGCGGTCTGCTTCAGTGATGGACAATCGTGCACTAGGACTGACGATTATGAGAGAGAGGATGACTCTCAAGTACAAGGTGATGCCAGGCCGTACCATGTTGTAATGTCCAGAAAGAAACGGCGCAGGTTTCATAGACAGCGAGACAGTGGTAGTGAAGATGTAATTAAACAGAGACAGAAATTTTTTTGTGATCCACGACAGGAGACACCAGTGATGCAAACTCCCAAGAACTCTAACCAGCAGGACGCAAGACACGAAGATTAACATAAACAACTACAGACCAATATCGAACCTACCCATACTATCAAAAATATTTGAAAAAATTATCTACAAACAGCTCTACTCCTATCTCGTAAAATTCGACATTCTTAGCCCCTGTCAGTTTGGCTTCCGCTCTCAAAAGAGTAACAACGATGCAATTATTAGTCTCCTTGATATAATTTACTCAGCCCTTGACAAAAATGAGTTTCCAATTGGACTCTTCATTGACCTGAGAAAGGCCTTTGATACTGTTAATCACGATTACCTCTTATGTAAACTCCATCATTATGGAATCCGAGGCCATGCACTGGACTATATCCAATCCTATCTTAGTGATAGACAGCAATGTGTAGCTATCAATAATATAATCTCTCCCATTCTACCAATAACCGTTGGAGTGCCACAGGGCAGCATCTTGGGACCTCTTCTATTTCTTATATACATCAATGATCTGCCTAATGTCTCTAACATTCTGAAACCTATTTTGTTTGCTGATGATACTACCCTCATCTACTCCAACCCCAACCCACATACACTAAATGATGTTGTTAATAATGAACTAAAAAAAGTCCACTTTTGGATGTCAACCAACAAACTAACACTTAACATAGAAAAGACCTACTACATCCTATTTGGAAGCAAATCTACAAATGCAATTCAGCTTCAGATTGACAATGTAAACATTAGCAATAAAAATTATGGAAAGTTTCTTGGCATATTCCTAGACAAGAGACTCAACTTCAGTACCCACATACAACACATAACTAAGAAAGTCTCTAAAACAGTTGGTATACTCTCCAAAATCAGATATTATGTTCCTAACTCTGCTCTCATCTCTCTATATTATGCACTAATCTATCCCTATCTCAACTATGGTATCTGTGCATGGGGTTCAACCACTGCAAACCACCTCAAGTCCATCATCACCCAGCAAAAATCTGCTATCAGAATAATATCAAATTCTGCTTTCAGACAACACACAGCCCCCTTGTTTAACTCCCTAAACATGCTAAACATAATCTCACTTCACAAATTCTCCTGTGTCAACTACATTTACAAAACCCTGTTCTTAAATGCAGATCCTTGTCTGAAACTCTTCCTGGACAGATGTAATAGGACCCATTATCACCACACCAGAAATAAATATCTCTTCGATATCCCCAGAGTTAAACTTAATCTGTGCAAACACTCTATGCAAATAAAGGGACCCAGTTTATGGAACTCACTCCCTACTGAATTGAAAAGCTGTCCAACTTTTACATCATTCAAAATCAATACTAAAAAGTACCTAATTTCATCTTCATAGTTTTTCACTTTTTGCCTTAAAATTGCACTGTATCTATTGCTACCCAATCTCCCAACCTTTATGTTCCCAATTTGAACATCTTTACCATTGAGATCATTGCTGTTTTCTTATGTGCTGCCAATCTGTTGTATGGTGTTTATAAATCTTGTTATCTGTATCTTTTGCTACCCAGTCTCCCAATCTTTATGTACCCATTCTGAACATCTTTACCATTGTGAGCATTGCTGTCTTATATGTGCTGTCAATCTGCTGTATGGTGTCTATTAATCTTGTTTAAATTACTAATCAAGCTGTCAATGTAATCAATCAGAGCTTTAATATAACAATGTGCTTTAATATTCTTACTTATCTCTCTCATCTCATTTTTCTCTTGTAATGTATCTTTCATTTATCAATTCTGATTGAAATTTCCTACTTAAAATTATTTGCTAGATTAAGGACCTGCCCGAAACGCTGCGCGTACTAGTGGCTTTACAAGAATGTAATTACTGTACTATCCAATGTATTCTCTCAAACCCAATGTACCTTCTTGTATATATATAAATAAAATAAATAAAATAAAATAAATTAAAAGAAGGAAGCGGCTTTTATTCCCTACATGCCAACTGAACTTCCACCAAAAGCTGGAGTGGACGGTACGTCTCGCTAAGGAGTGTTTTGAATATGAACCACTCTTCAAGGAGGGTCTTCAAAATTTAAATGTTTATTTAGGTAAAATACATACATACAAGGGATGATACAAAAATTGATGAATTTATAGATAGAGCTAGTACATACAATGTCTAAAGCCACTATTACGCAAAGCGTTTCGGGCAGGAAAAACACTAGAGACTAAAACTTAATACTAATTGAGATTAAAGTATAAAATGTGTTGAGAAAATATAAAAATAAAAATGGGGGGAACATGGCAGAAAAAAACAAAAATTCAAATTGGTCGGCAAAAAATAACAGACATGGGTTGAGATTAAAGGGGTAAGGTAGGTTACAGGGAGTTAATTAGGTAGTGCTTAGTTTTATCTTAAACTGGTTGACAGAGGTACAGTCTTTACATGATTGGGAACGTCATTCCATATTCTGGGTCCCTTGATTTGTAGAGCATTTCTAGTTTGATTAAGTCGAACTCTTGGAATATCATAAAGGTATTTGCTTCTGGTGTGGTGGACATGGGTTCTGTTACAACCTTCAATGGAGCTTTTAAGGTTAGGATTGGCATTTCAGTTCAGCGTTTTATATATATATATATATGTAATACACATGAGAGGATATGCAATGACTTAATATCTAACATATTCAGAGATTTGAGTAGGGTACCGAGTGATGTCTGGGGCCAGAGTTGGATATTGTCCTAATAACAGCTTTGTGTTGAGTAATTAGAGGACGTAAATGATTTTGGGTAGTAGAACCTCAAGCACAAATACCATAGTTGAGATAAGGATAGATGAGGGAGTAATAGAGCGTCACCAAGGCAGGGCGAGGTACATAATATCTGATCTTAGAAAGAATGCCAACAGTTTTTGAAACTTTTTTGGGCATATTTAGAATGTGTCCCTGGAAATTCAGTTTAAGGTCAATGAGAACGCCAAGGAATTTGCAATCTTTTTTGTTACAAATTTGGGTATTGTTTATCCTGAGATTTATTTGATTAGAGGATTTATTGCCAAACAGAATATAGAAAGTTTTGTCAATGTTAAGGGTGAGTTTGTTGGCAGTTAGCCAAAGATGGACTTTATTTAGCTCAGTATTCACTGTGACATTTAGAGCAAGGGGGTCAGGACTGGAGTAAATGAAGGTTGTGTCGTCAGCAAATAGAATTGGTTTGAGGTGTTGGGAGGCATTTGGAAGGTCATTAATGTAGATAAGAAAGAGGAGAGGGCCAAGTATGCTGTCCTGAGGAACACCAATGTTGATGGGTAGGGTAGTAGAAATTGAATTATTCACAGAAATATATTGGAGCCTGTCAGTAAGTTAAGATTTGAGGTATTGCAGGAAGTGACCTGTGACTCCATAATGATGTAATTTAAGAAGATTTTGGTGGTTGACAGTGTCAAAAGCCTTACGCAGGTCCACAAATAACCCAACAGGGAACTCAGTTTTATTAAGAGCTGCATGTATCAAGTTAATCATACTAATAAGTGCATCGTTAGTGCTTTTTTTGGGTCTGAAGCCATATTGACAAGAGCTAAGTATATTGTGTTTGGCTAGAAAAGAGTAAAGCTGCTTGTAGATTAGTTTTTCTAATATTTTTGACAAGTTTGGCAGGATTGATATAGGTCTGTAGTTGTTAACATCAGTGAGATCACCACATTTGTGGACAGGGGTTACTCTCGCTTTTTTTTAGAATATCTGGAAAGATATTTTTTTCTATTATCTGGATATCTTTAATCTCAATTAGTATTAAGTTTTAGTCTTTAGTGCTTTTCCTGCCCGAAACGCTTTGTGTAATAGTCGCTTTAGGGATTGTTCTATCTAGCTCTATCTATAAATTCATCAATATTTGTATCACCCCTTGTATATATGTACTTTACCTGAATAAACATTTGAATTTGAATTTTTTTTTACTCTATATATTTAAAACTCTGAATTGTAATGTCAATCCTGACCTTCAATGCTTCCTAGAAGGTTGTAACAGAACCCATGAGCACCACATCAGAAACAAATACCTATTTGATATTCCAAGAGTAC
>NC_091239.1:20389771-20509771 GCF_040958095.1 Procambarus clarkii
GTAGGTACACTCCCTATAATGCCCCGTACTTAGCTTAAGGATACAGGAACTTCAGGTAAGGGAAATAAGTAAGAGGAGAAGGGGGAAGAGTAGGGATACAGCCACAGAGTAGGTCTTATCCGCACGACACCGCCAGAGAGAAGAGCGAGCTAGCCACCAGCTGCCTCCCTCATCGTGGTGCCGGGAGGAGCCTAATTGATCGTGCAGCTAAGCACATTAAAGATCTTCCCCTATGCAACGTATTGTTACTTTATGAATGATTAGAAAGTATTAGTAAGCAACGTTGGTGCCTATGTTATTATTTAATAATCAACCCCAGCTCAGTCTTTAAATGCTCTTTGAGAAACAATAATAGTCTTACGTCTGGCAGGGAAGATACAAACAATTGACATTCTAGATGCCCAACTGTACTACCAGAAAGTTTAATAGCTCAATTTTGACCTCTGGTTTCCACTGGAGAACCCAGGGTCGTAACAACTACTATCACCAACTATGTATTGGTTAGCTCAGACATTCAGTTATCAACTCAGTAAGTGAAAATCACTTCATGTGAGCTCATTTTTAGTTTAGGATAAGGTTTTTCCATCGTGAAATACTATTATCATTAACCAGGTATTGGGTGGCTCTACCATTCAGTTTACATCTCAGTAACTGTTTACTGAACATTGTTATCCCTCCATGCGACCTCATTTTTTAGTTTAAAGTTTCTCCATCGTAAAAAATAAAATATTACTATCACCAGCCATGTATTGGGTGGCTCAACCATTCAGTTTACAACTCAGTAACAGTTTACTGAACATCGATATCCCTCCATGTGACCTCATTTTTTAGTTTAAAGTTTCTCCATCGTAAAAAATAAAATATTATTATCACCAGCCATGTACTGGGTGGCTCAACCATTCAGTTTACAACTCAGTAACAGTTTACTGAACATAGATATCCCTCCATGTGACCTCATTTTTTAGTTTAAAGTTTCTCCATCGTAAATAAAAAATAAAATATTACTATCACAAACCTCATATTGACCGGCTACAGCATTCAGTTTACAACTCAGTAAGTGTTTACTGAATGCAAAATCGCTACATGTGTGGTCATTTAGTGTAAAGTTTCTCAATCTTAAAATATTGCTATCATCATCAACCATGCATTGGTCGGCTCCAGCATTCAGTTTACAACTCAGTAAGTGTTTACTGAATGCAAAATCGCTACATGTGTAGTCATTTAGTGTAAAGTTTCTCAATCTTAAAATATTGCTATCATCATCAACCATGCATTGGTCGGCTCCAGCATTCAGTTTACAACTCAGTAAGTGTTTACTGAATGCAAAATCGCTACATGTGTAGTCATTTAGTGTAAAGTTTCTCAATCTTAAAATATTGCTATCATCATCAACCATGCATTGGTCGGCTCCAGCATTCAGTTTACAACTCAGTAAGTGTTTACTGAATGCAAAATCGCTACATGTGTGGTCATTTAGTGTAAAGTTTCTAAATCTTAAAATATTACTATCATCATCAACTATGCATTGGCTTGCTTAGTCTTTCAGTTTACAACTCAGTGAGTGTTAACTGAACGTGGAAATTATCACGTGTGAGCTTTTAGCTTAGTTTTAAGTTTCACATTCAATTAAATACTATCATCAACCCCGTATTGGGCTGTCGGGCATTCAGTTATCCACTCGGCGAGTGTTTACTGAACGTCGAAATCATTTCCTGTGTGGCCATTTTTTACTTGAACCCGTCTCCACTCCAAACCGGACCTGCGGTCCGAGTCAGGACCGCAGGTCCTGACTGGTTTGGAGTAAACACTTACTGAGTTGTAAACTGAATGCTGGAGCCGACCAATGCATGGTTGATGATGATAGCAATATTTTAAGATTGAGAAACTTTACACTAAATGACCACACATGTAGCGATTTTGCATTCAGTAAACACTTACTGAGTTGTAAACTGAATGCTGGAGCCGGTCAATGCATGGTTGATGATGATAGCAATATTTTAAGATTGAGAAACTTTACACTAAATGACCACACATGTAGCGATTTTGCATTCAGTAAACACTTACTGAGTTGTAAACTGAATGCTGTAGCCGGTCAATATGAGGTTTGTGATAGTAATATTTTATTTTTTATTTACGATGGAGAAACTTTAAACTAAAAAATGAGGTCACATGGAGGGATATCTATGTTCAGTAAACTGTTACTGAGTTGTAAACTGAATGGTTGCGCCACCCAATACATGGCTGGTGATAGTAATATTTTATTTTTTACGATGGAGAAACTTTAAACTAAAAAATGAGGTCGCATGGAGGGATAACAATGTTCAGTAAACAGTTACTGAGATGTAAACTGAATGGTAGAGCCACCCAATACCTGGTTAATGATAATAGTATTTCACGATGGAAAAACCTTATCCTAAACTAAAAATGAGCTCACATGAAGTGATTTTCACTTACTGAGTTGATAACTGAATGTCTGAGCTAACCAATACATAGTTGGTGATAGTAGTATTAATTCAAGATGGAAAACTTTAAACTAAACTAAAATGAGCGCACATGAAGTGATTCTCACGTTCATTAAACACTTACTACGTTGTTAACTGAATGTCTGAGACATCCAATACACGGTTGATGATAGCAGTATTAATGACAATGATAATAAGAGGTCTTGAACTAGATACTGGCAGGGGGACAACAAAGCTGTGATATTGAAAAGAAACTGAACTGAATTTGAAAATTGATTAATATATGTAATGTGAAGCCAATCTACTGGAAAACAGTATGCGAACTTTATTTGAAAAAGAATAAGAGAAGACGGAAAAGCTGTGGGGCAAGAATAAATGTTAAAAATAAGAAGTAATGATCTTCATAAACATAACATAAGATATCCATGACCGTAATTAATACAGTGTGAACTCTCTTAAACTATGCTCACCGTGAAATCTCGTCACTAGACATAACTTGTCACTCTGCGAAACAAATTATTGACTATAGTGTGACAGTGAGAATAAAAATGACCACTTATGTTTTAGAGTGCTATTTTAGTCAAGAAATACTGCTAAAGATGTTTATTGACTAAAGGGAATTTGCGGACTGCTGGTGTTTGATGTGTTGAACTGCTTAAAGGAATCATATTTGCTAGAAAATAATTCCTGTGAAATAATGCTAGTTATATGTTTTGACTATCTAGCTAATAGCATATTGCCTGGTAATAATGAAATGAAATGTCACATTTTGTCTGACTCACTTAGCACGAGTGAAGAGAAAACATTGAAAAACTGGCAAAGGTTGAAAACTCTGTGAAATCATATCTGTTATGATAAGTTTTGACTAGCTGCAAGCTATGTTTGCCTTCTCTCTCTAATCTACACACGCGATATGAAATGTGAAAAAAAATCTTACATTATGCTATGTTAACAGTGCTTGAATAAAATTATTAAGAGTGCTCGGGTACTGTTGCGCGCAGTCATCTCGCTAAGGTGCGTCGGCGACAGAATTGTCAAAAATGATGTACCTTGCATACATCAAATCTTTAGTGGTTTATGCGGCACCTCTGCTTGTTTTGATGACTGAAAGGAGTTTGATGATACGAATAGTAATTGCCGACATTGAGCATATTCTCAAAACATAGTTTCTGCAAAAACAAAAATAACATTAAATTAGATGCAAGCTGCGATTTGAAAACAGAAGATGTGTGATGTGTGGCTTATTGTGTGGACTCTGGAGATATGATCTCCACATATAAGTTTCTCAAGAAAAGCGGTAATATTTTTCTTGTGTTTGGATGTAATGGCTAAACATGGATGTCATTTTCAATAATGTTATTTGGTCATCCGACAAAGTTGATTTTCCACGTTACGTTACATTGTGTTACAGAGGGCTAAAACTGGTAGTCCGTAATATTCATATGGAAGGAGATGTAATGGAGATGGACTAAGTCGTACTTTTATTTAAAAATGTCATTTTGGACTGCAAAAGTTGATTTGCGTTACGTTACGTTACGTTACATTGTGTTAGAGGGCTAAAACTGGTAGAGGTCAATATTTATATGGTAAGAGATGTAATGGAGATGGGCTAAGTCATATTTTCATTTAAAAATGACATTTTGGATTGTAAAAGTTGATTTGCGTTACGTTACTTTACATTGTGTTACAGAGGGCTAAAACGGGTAGAGGCCAATATTTATATGGTAAAGAGATGTAATGGAGATGGACTAAGTCATACTTTCATTTAAAAATGACATTTTGGACTGCAAAAATTGATTTGCCTTACGTTACGTTACGTTACATTGTGTTACAGAGGGCTAAAACTGGTAGACGCCAATATTTATATGTAAGAGATGTAATGAAGATGGACTAAGTCATACTTTCATTTAAAAATGACATTTTGGACTGCAAAAAGTTGATTTGCGTTACGTTACGTTACATTGTGTTACAGAGGGCTAACACTGGTAGACACCAATATTTATATGGTAAGAGATGTAATGAAGATGGACTAAGTCATACTTTCATTTAAAAATGACATTTTGGACTGCAAAAAGTTGATTTGCGTTACGTTACGTTACGTTACATTGTGTTACAGAGGGCTAAAACTGGTAGAGGTCAATATTTATATGGTAAGAGATGTAATGAAGATGGACTAAGTCATACTTTCATTTAAAAATGTTATTTGGTCTGTAGAAATATGAGGATGATTACCACGTTACGTTACAATGTGTTACAGGGTCTAAAACTGGTAGACACCAATATTTATATGGTAAGAGATGTAATGGAGATGGACTAAGCCTCACTTTTCGTTTCAAAATGACATTTTGGACTGCAAAAAGTTGATTTGCGTTACGTTACGTTACGTTACATTGTGTTACAGAGGGCTAAAACTGGTAGACGCCAATATTTATATGGTAAGAAATGTAATGGAGATGCACTAAGCCTCACTTTTCATTTCAAAATGACATTTTGGACTGCAAAAAGTTGATTTGCGTTACGTTACGTTACGTTACATTGTGTTACAGAGGGCTAAAAACTTGCAGACCGTAATATTTATATGCTATGAGATGTAATGGAGATATTGTGTTTGGCTAAATGGGGTTCACATTTCAATAATGATATTCGGACAACAGCCAGAAAGTTGATCTCCGCGTTACTTAATGAAAATATAATGCGATGCAAGCGTGTGCTAATATTTTATTGTGTTTAGAATGTAAGGGCTATAGGAGATTGTCTAGACTTGCATACATTATCAAATGCTATTTATGTAGGCAGTAGAAAGACTGTTTTCCCATTACGCTACATTGACTGTGTTACAAGAACTGAAAATAGACATAGCCCAGAACTAATTTCACTATTCGACTCATCCGGTCTTATTCTCATCGATTGGTGTTTACATTTGGGTGATGTAGGTCTTAAGGGAGACAGCCTTGAACTCGGTGATAATGAACAAGTCAATTTAATAATAGTATCAAGGCTGTGTTTTTTCCATATTGTCGTATATATGTTTACTTTGCTTGGAATTTGTATGTGTGGAACATTGCACACCTAAGGGAGAGAGAATGAACGGCGCGTTTGAGGTAAAGCGAGGACTGACCGTGATGTGTATGTTTGTTTTACCACAGTGAATATGAAGCTATATTATGCTATGTCTATCATGTGTTTGGATGTAATGGCTAAACATGGTTTACATTTCAATATTCAGACATCGGACAGAAAGTTGCTCATTACTCTTAAAATGATATTGGGCAAAGAACGAAGTTACCATATTGGTCGTGTTACCTTACAAGGTTATAAGGGTGAGAGTGACGGGGGCTCGAAAATTGACATTAGTCGTCCATCCTCTGGTGCGCTGTCAGTCTGAGTGAAATGGAGAAAGATACGTGAACAGCGGCAGCAGGAGAAAGGAAATGATGTTACTTTCCCCCAACTATTAAATGATCTGGAGAGAGAGAGAGAGAGAGAGAGAGAGAGAGAGAGAGAGAGAGAGAGAGAGAGAGAGAGAGAGAGAGAGAGAGAGAGAGAGAGAGAGAGAGAGAGAGAGAAGAGAGAGAGAGAGAGAGAGAGAGAGAGAGAGAGAGAGAGAGAGAGAGAGAGAGAGAGAGAGAGAGAGAGAGAGAGAGAGAGAGAGAGAGAGAGAGAGAGAGAGAGAGAGAAACCACTGACTGCTATGTATATCCCATGCAGTTGAGTTTACAACAAATTATGATTTGTTATAATAATAAGATTGAAGACCAGCTTATGACTGGATATTCTTAAAAAATGCTATTTGAGCAAAGAATGATGATACCATGTTGGTCACATTGCGATACAAGGTTATACATATGATCAGAAATAATACTAAGGCTTTGCACAGAACATCCGGTCTGGGAAGGGTGTAGTGATACTTGATGGTAAGGAGAGAGGATGGGGGTGGGAGGGGGTAGAGGTTTGGTGGGGGTGGATGGGGGGAGGGTAAGGCCATCCCACTACCTAGTCCATCCATCTCACAACGTCTCAAACTGCCGCGAAGGTTAGACCTTAACGAGATAGCATGCCGTTTCATTCATTCAGGAGTCTTGAACATTCTGTGACATTGTCTTGCTATGATAACGCCGTTGTGTGATACAAGCTCTGCACAACAGTAATGGCTGTAGGAAGAAGAGGTGATGGAGATTGAGTAAACATGCATACATTTCAATGATCACAGTTAACAAGAACAATTTGTAGGTAGAGATCGCGTCTCCGTGACGATGTGAAATGTTTCTCTCTTTTAGTAAACGCTAACCTACTGACTTTAACTGAGTTTACTAAGTGATGTGCCATGTGGTGACACTTCTCAGGTCGATGAGACGGTAAGTGATCCTGGTCCGTACCACTCTAGAAGGTATGGGGAAGAGGGGTGCCACACTCTAGAAGGTAATGGAGGGGATGGAGAGGGGGCCCCCTGATGGTATGGGAGGGGTGGGGGTGATTGACGATGACAGGTGGGGCTCCTGCTTTCGGAAGTAAGACCCTAGCCCCCCTCCTTAACGAATCGCAGAGGAGGTAGAGCCATGCTGGGGTGAACATCTCCAAGTCTTGTCTTAAGACATCGAAAAGCCATTAAGGCAAATGGTCCACATCACTCCTCCTGGACTCTGCTCTCTCATACCCTCCTCTCCCACTTACGGCTTCCTGTAGGGGAAGCTGATGGTTTGTCAAAACCGCAAATGACCCCTGAGCAGTCTCACGCCGAGGGGAAGCTCCCCTCACCATTCCCTCCCTCCCCTACCCCTCCCCCACCCCAAACAACATATCCGCTATGTTGGGACCCCTCTCATCTACACTCAGCCTCTACATAGCTACTTGCTATCATCAAAACTATTATCTACACACAGGATTAAGTCTACGGCAAACACACATACATATTCATTTACTCTTTCCTCATATTCCACTCCTATCCTTGTATTTCTTACTCTACCACATACTCTCCTACATCCAAACATCATCTCCTCCCCTCTTTCCTGACCACATACCCTAACACCCAACGCTCACACACCTCCGACACGCGCCAAACTTCCGGGAAAATCCCCCCAAAACCCTTTGCGACTAGAGCGACGCGCTGCGACTAGAGCGACGTGCTCCACCTGCCCACCCCAACAACATGACCTCCCCCTCTTTCCTGACCACTTACCCTAACACCCACGCTCACACGCGTCCGACACCTGCCAAACTTTCCGGGAAAATTCCCCCAAAACCCCTTGCGACTAGAGCGACGCGCCACTCCTGCCCAGCTGGCACTCAAGAGTGCCACCTGGGCAGGTGGCGCGCGTTGCTCTAGTCGCACTTTACACTACTGAGAACACTGTCTATTCCTCACCGTCAAGTTAACTCAGCGTCTCTACGATATACTACACACTCGCCCAGAATCACGAGTGTGAATATATAGTTCAGAAGCCTAAAGTGACAAATCTCCAGAGCGAAACAGACTGGTATCAGGTAACCCCTGGTGACAAAGATCGCTGTGAGTGACTTAGAGTGAACTAAGGCAGTGCCGCCGCCTAAGTAACCTGTGAGTGACTTTACCACAAGTGTACCTGCATGGTACCACAGCCGCCACTCGTCCCGAGTGTGTAACTCAGTACCCCAGTACCTCAGTACCCCAATACCTCAGTACCTCTGAGACGCCTGCCGCCGCCCTCGCTACTACATAACGTCACCACCTTACTCATCGCCAGTGCCAGTGTGTGTGTGTGTGTCTGTCTGTTAAGCATACAGCACGCCCTACTGCAAGTACCCTCCGTGTCTACGAGCAAAACCAGCTGTCAGGCCACCTACGAGTGCTTGTATAAATGTGCCTGAGTGAGTGAGTGAGTAAGGAAAGGTACCTATCTGTAAGTACAAGATCTTGTCATTGTTTTATTTTGTCTGTGTTGATCTGAGGTATCAACCACAGTTCTCACCTTCTCATACCTGTCACAGATCATAGGTGAATCTACGGTGAATGCGTGTTTATCTGTGTGGTATCACTGCATTTCACTCGTTTGGGGAATGTGAGCTTCACATACACCACACATTTAGTTATTGTGTGATAATATTATTGTGTATGTTATTGCCTGTCCCATTGACAGTGTATTTGTTGATTTATTGCATATCATCATTACCGAGTATCCGGTTGGAACTCTTGTGATCCCTTTGCATACCGGCAGTTAGGTTGCCGTGTTAATGATTGGCTGTCAACTGTGTTAAGTTAGGTGTTTCTCCACGAGTGGATACGAGTCGTTTAGCCAGACGTCAAGAGTCTCGCTAATATAACCATAGCTTTGCTGACGCCAATCTAAAGTAAATCAAGCACCCTGTGTATTAGTGGTTAAGTTAGTAAATAACTACTGTTAAGCTTTATGCGGTGTTTCCGTTGAACCACTTCTGAATACTGCCAATCAATACTGAAGCCTTCAGCTCTAGGTGTTCTCCAACACCGAGATTGCCTATATTCACTAAACTATAAATGTGATGAGGACCCTAGGGAGTCCCTTAAAGTGTTAAATCATTGAGGAGATTCCAACGATCAATGTGGAGCAGAACCAGGTGAGGCTAGTCTGAGAAGAGACCCTCAAGGACTCTAACTCGACCTTGCTCCCAGGCCCTGTATGGTTGCTCTCGTATTTTCTATTCTGCAAATTCCAACAGTTGCGTGAACCGTCTGCCACATGTACATTGGCGACGTACGCATTGCAGTCGTGAAAGCAAAAAAAGAAAACCCCCACAGAGATAAGAGAGAGAAAGAGAGAGAAAAAGAGAGAGAGAGAGAGCGAGAGAGAGAGAGAGAGAGAGAGAGAGAGAGAGAGAGAGAGAGAGAGAGAGAGAGAGAGAGAGAGAGAGAGAGAGAGAGAGAGAGAGAGAGAGAGAGAGAGAGAGAGAGAGAGAGGGGGGGGAAGGAGAGAGAAGACAGAGAGAACACAGAAGAAGAAAATGGAGAGAGAGAGAGCTATGCTAAATTCTGAAGCTATTAAATTCATTTGCCATTTCTAAATCAGTTGACGGTGTATACCCATCCTTATAGAGTTTTATTTGGTTATGGGAGTGTTGTTTAGTTCCTAGGATACTAGAGATGGTTTTCCATGTGCTTTTCATGTTGCCTTTTGCTTCATTGAATCTATTCACATAATGTGAAAGTTTTGCCTTTCTTATGATGCTGGTAAGCATTTTTTTTATTATTTTTTTTTTATTATTTTCTACCACAGACGTGGCCACACAGATACAATGCTAACCAGCATATATACATTTTCTTCTGTCCTCCATGGACAGGGTTAGAGATGTGTTAAACATATAGTTCAAGGGTTTATTGAACAATCAACCACAGAAGGTGATTCGGTGTTTTTAAAATGCTAAGCTGACCTACATACGTAAATACATAGATACACAGATTTGCGTATGCCCTACATAAAGTGTTCGGTGTGTCTTTTACATAGTGTCATTAATGTGCATTTACAAAGGCGAAATATAATTCTGATCAGCTTCCATACATACTTTATACACAAACATACTGGTAAGCATTGATGAGTACCTTTTAGCCACTTCCTTTGTAACTAGGCCAATCCTGAGTTTCTTTTCATATTCATGTTTCTTGTTGATTGAGTTGAGAATGAAACTTGTGAGCCATGGATTGTTTAATCTTTTGTCAGTTACTTGCTTGGTAAGATGGGGACAATGAAGGTTGTAGAGGCTTAGAGTTTTGGAGAGGAAGAGGTTAGCTAATGAATTTATATCCTGGGTATTATTGAATTCAGAATCCCAGTTAATATTGTGAAGTGCATTTGTAAGATTGCCTAAAGCTGATTCACTGTGTAACCTGAATGTAAGTTTCTTGCTTTTTGGTGGTGTTATGTCCATGTTCGCTATGAGAAAAGTAAGACAATGGTCAATTGTTCTGTCGTAGATTATACCAGATACAAGGGTAGCTGTTATGTTAGTCCATATATGTTACAAGGTAGTGGCTGATGTTTGCGTGACTCGGGTAGGTTTGGTGATTGTGGTGACTAGCATACAGGAGTTCATGCTGCTAAGGAAATAGTCAACTTGGGAGCAATTTTGTTGACCCAATTGTTGTTGATTTTTGTTGAGATTGTTGTTTATAATGAGATTCCTTAAGTTGTCTGAGAAAGAAGCTATGTTAGAATTGGGTGATCTATAGATGGATCCAATAGTCAAAAAAGATTTAAGGGATTTAATTGTAAACTGAGCAAAAGTATATTCACAGTAGTCATCTCCATCACTAATGACATTGTTAGAGATAAATTGACCACAAGCTGAATTTCCAGGGACACATTCTAAATATATAAAAAAAAATAAAAAACTGTTGGCATTCTTTCTAAGATCAGATATTATGTACCCCGCCCTGCCCTGGTGACTCTCTATTACTCCCTCATCTATCCTTATCTCAACTATGGTATTTGTGCTTGGGGTTCTACTACCCAAAATCATTTACGTCGTCTAATTACTCAACACAAAGCTGCTATTAGGACAATATCCAACTCTGGCCCCAGACATCGCTCGGTACCCCTACTCAAATCTCTCAATATGTTAGATATTAAGTCACTGCACATTCTCTCATGTGTATTATACATATATAAAACGCTGAACTGTAATGCCAATCCTGACCTCAAAAGCTTCATTGAAGGTTGTAACTAGAACCCATGAGCACCACACCAGCAACTAAATACAGTTTTGATATTCCAAGAAGTACGACTTAATCAAACTAGAAATGCTCTACAAATCAAGGGGCCCAGAATGTGGAAGGACCTTCCCAATCATGTTAAAGATTATACCTCTCTCAACCAGTTTAAGATAAAAACGAAGCACTACCTAATAAATTGAGTGGGCGCTTAGTGTAGCAGTACACATGCAGTTACAGTCACTCCCTCAGTTACTCTTTTAATACGGTGTAGCCATGTCTCCCCAGGATATGACTTTCTAACCATCCTTCTTGAATTATTAACGTCAGAAGGACACAGTGATCTAGTAGTAAGAGCAAGGAAAATTGCTGAAGACGACCCTAACCCTAAACGAAGCACCGTGGCAACTTGTAGGCAACGGAAAAGGCAAACAAACGAAGAAGAACCGAAGAAACGTCCAAAGAAACCAAACTAGAAGCCAACCAGAACTCAAGAGCAGCATCCAAAAAAATGCCAAGGACCATATTCAAGACCAAAAAAAACAGTAGATGGTCCCACTTATGCTTATATTGCCGCACTGGAAAAGAATCAAATCAAATCAAATCAAATCAAATGTTTATTTAGGTAAGATACATACATACAAGAGATTTTACAAAAAGTGATTGATTTATAGATAGGGCTAGTACATACAATGCCTAAAGCCACTATTACGCAAAGCGTTTTGGGCATGAAAATCTTAAATGACTAAAGCTTAATACTAATTGAGCATAAAGAATAAAATGAGTTGAGAACAAATAAAAAAAGAGATAAAAAGGATGGAGCATGGCTGAAAAAGCAGCACAAATACAATTCGGTCGACAATCCAGGATCAGATCTTAGAGCCAAGCCCGACATTAGAGGTAAGATATAACATATCCACAGCTAATCCGGATATAATCACAAATCTCAGGAACACAGAACACCTAGTGGAACTGAAACCAGAAGAAAAAATCACCAAAATGATAGTTAAAAATTTCCCGGTCGAAGTTCATGCAAACAGACTCCTAGAATGCCCAAATGTCACAACGGCGGAAAGATGCAAGCACAACAATATAGAAACGAGACAGGTTCTTGTAACAATAAAAGGACCTCGCATCAACACTCTGAGTGTTGGCATCTATGGTCAATTCAGGCTGAGACTGTACAACCCAGAACCCATGCGCTGTTACAGATGTCAGCGCTTCGGCCACCACAAGCAGAGAGTTACGGTGAGGGGTGAGACCTCTGATTGGCGTGAAGTCACCAGTGGAGTCCCACAGGGCTCTGTACTCGGTCCTATCTTGTTTCTGATATATGCAAATGATCTCTGGGAGGGTATAGATTCATTTCTCTCAATGTTTGCGGACGATGCTAAAATTATGAGAAGGATTAAGACAGAAGAGGACTATTTGAGGCTTCAAGAAGACCTAGACAAACTGAAGGAATGGTCGAACAAGTGGTTGTTAGAGTTTAACCCAACCAAATGTAATGTAATGAAGATAGGTGTAGGGAGCAGGAGGCCAAATACAAGGTATCATCTGGGAGAGGAAATCCTTCAGGAGTCAGAGAAAGAAAAAGACTTGGGAGTTGATATCACGCCAGACCTGTCTCCTGCAGCACATATCAAGAGGATAACATCAGCGGCATATGCCAGGCTGGCCAACATTCGAACGGCATTCAGAAATTTGTGTAAAGAATCATTCAGAACTTTGTATACCACATATGTCAGGCCAATTCTGGAGTATGCAGCCCCAGCATAGTGTCCATATCAGGTCAAGGATAAGACTAAACTGGAAAAGGTTCAAAGATTTGCCACCAGACTAGTACCCGAGCTGAGAGGTATGAGCTACGAGGAGAGACTGCGGGAATTGAACCTCACTTCGCTGGAAGACAGAAGAGTTAGGGGGGATATGATCACTACATTCAAGATTCTCAAGGGAATTGATAGGGTAGATAAAGACAGGCTATTTAACACAAGGGACACACGTACAAGGGGACACAGGTGGAAACTGAGTGCCCAAATGAACCACAGAGATATTAGAAAGAACTTTTTTAGTGTCAGAGTGGTAGACAAATGGAATGCATTAGGAAGTGATGTGGTGGAGGCTGACTCCATACACAGTTTCAAGTGTAGATATGATAGAGCCCAATAGGCTCAGGAATCTGTACACCTGTTGATTGACGGTTGAAAGGCGGGACCAAAGAGCCAGAGCTCAAGCCCCGCAAACACAACTAGGTGAGTACAACTAGGTGAGTACAAAGATGGCTGCAGAGGCCGGAACGATGTGGTGTATGTAGCGAGCTCCACAATAACGACATATGCAAGAATCTGCACAAAGAAGGCAAACAAACGAAAGCAAAATGCCCGAACTGTGGGGATACATCATCACGCCTGGAACAAACGATGTCCAGAAAGAGTAAAAAGAATACAAGCTTTCGGATCAACCCAGCAACCCAAAGTAACAACTTCTAGACCCCAATCGACCAGACCCTCGGTAAAAAGCCAGTGGTACACCCCTCGGCAAGTCCTGAATAAATGAAGATCAGCAGCAGTCTGACGCACCAAATCCTTCTAGTCTGAGCAAGGACAGGGCCTCCAGCAACTGTAGGAAACAAAGAAGCACTACTCCACTAAGAAACAGCAACAGAATAGATCAAGGCATGCAAAACGAACATACCTGGCGTTGACTCCAAGTACATCCCAAGCAGAAATGATGATCCCTACATCATCAAATGCCCCAGTAGCTGAATGTAGCAAAGACGCTTCAACCCAACCAAGAGTCTCCTCACCCACCAAGAAGAAAGTCTCCACTCCAGCCAAGAAGACACAAACCGTCTGGAAAACCAGTACTGTAAAAAACATGGATTCAATGAATCCACTATAACGGAAAAATAGACAATCTCAAAATTATACAATGGAATATTGAAGGATTCAAAAGCAAAACACAAACACTCAGAGCAGTGCTTCTCAAGGACAGCATTGATATTGTTCTACTCCAAGAAACACTCACCAGGACTGGCAGATTTATCAATGTTCCAGAATATCAAGGATTCCACTGCCCTATGACACAAGGTGGCACCAGAGGCATTTCAATTCTAGTAAGAAATCATATCAATGCCACAGCAATCACAGACCTGCCCAACTGTGGCGAGAACGTCGAAATTATGGGAATTAAGCTCACTATGAGGAACTCAACGCTGTCCATTTTCAATGTATACAAGAGCCAGAGAGAACATGACATGGATCTCTCAACAATCTTTGAAATAGCAGTCACTACACCTACTATCATCTCTGGGCGACTTCAACGCTCATAGTGAATTACTACTTGATTCACCAAGAACCGACGCCAACGGAAGACATATTGAACACCTTTTGGATGAAGTGCCAGAAATCAGTCTGCTTAATTCGACGGAACCAACCCACACTGGTGGGGGAAAGTTGGATCTCACGTTTGTTTCCACCAGTAGTTTATGAGTTGTGTCATTGGTCAGTGGATCATGTTCTGACCTAGTGACCACTTTGCCTACAAAAACAGTTATTAATATAGCACTACCTCCTAGACCTCCAGCTCCTGAGCCCGGATAGGACTTTATCAAAGCAGACTGGACGAAGTTTCAGGAAGCTCTCGAAACTTGGCACCAAAACTACACTCCTCCTGACAACACTGAAGAAATGGAAAAAGATTTAGTAAATGCAATACAAAGAGCAGCAAATCACGCCATCCCCAAGAGGAAAACAATTACCCAACAACACAAGGACCACTGGTATTACTGTGATAGGTTCAAAGAGCTACATGACAGACTAAATCGTGCACGAAAGAATTTCAGAAGAGATAGAACCGAAGCTAATCTAGACCTTAGAGCTGTCCGAGATCATGTGCACGAAGAAACAGCAAAAATCAGAGAAGAAAAATGGCTCGAGTGGTGTTCCAAGCTAAATCAGCAAACGTCCTTGGGCGACATCTGGAGGCAGATCAACAAGGCCAAAGGAAAATCGCCTCCTGCTCCGCCGCACCATGTTCATCCAGAGCAAGAAGCAGAAAGGCTAGCAAATCTAGTTGCTTCAAGAGCCAGTTCCACTCAACTTCCTCAAGCAACTCTGACTCACCAACAAAGACTTCAAGCAGCAAGATGGAAAAAAATAGATGATACTTTAGCCTTACCTGACGAACTAGACAAACCTTTCAATCTGAAAGAACTCAGAAGTGCTACAAAGAAAACTAAAAATACAGCACCAGGCGAGGACAAAATCACTTACAACATGCTAGCCAAGCTAGGAGAAAAGGGTGAAGAAGCCTTCTTGAATCTCATGAACAGAGTATGGGTGACAAGAACCTGACCACTCTCTTGGAACAGTGCAATTATAGTTCCCATTCCAAAACCTGAAGACCCAGGAAATCCAAGACCCATCTCATTAACCAGCCGTCTGGCCAAAATTGCAGAAAGAATGGCCCTTAATTGAATTGAATGGAAAGCCAATCCACTACACTAAAATATGTTTGCTTACAGAAAAGGTGTTGGAACCACAGAATGCTTTACCTCCCTCCTGGATAAAATCAATGACAAACCTGGAATCCTTATTTTTCTAGACCTTGAAAAAGCCTTCGAGTTAGCCAGTGCTCCAGCTACACTGTGCTGCCTTGTGGATAAGGAAATCAAAGGACACGCTCTTGCTTTTGCCAAAGGAAGCCTGCTTAACCGAGAAGCTAAAGTCAAATTCCAAGGTAAAACATCGACCTCAAAGAGGTTGGAAAATGGAACTCCGCAGTGAGGAATACTAAGCCCCCTCCTCTTCAACTGTCTCATGGAACAATTCATGAAGCTCAAGCTACCTAAAGCCAAACTTCTTAACTATGCAGACGACTTTGTGGTCATCATCAATGGCAAAGGTGCAAGGAACCATGCACAAAAATGCCTAGATATTATCAGCAGGGAAGCGGAACGCATATCAGTGAAAATAAACAGCAATAAAACAAAAGCTATGGCCGTTAAAATGAGAACTCAAGACATCAGACTGGCAATACAAGGACAAGAAATTGAGTGGGTTACCTCTTTTCAATACCTAGGAGTCATAATAGACAACCAGTTGAAATTCACTCAAGAAATTGAATATTTTCGGCAACGCTGTAAAGCCAGAAACTCAGCTTTGCGCTCTCTGGCCAGTCTTAGAGATGGTGCATCTCTACCAGTACTCAAAATGTACTACGTACAAGCAGTTAGGTCACTCATCGACTATGCTGCTCCTGCTCTTACATCCCTCAGTGATAACCAATGGGAGAAACTGGAAGTGTCTCAAAATGATGCTCTGAGAACAATGCTGGGAGCACCTATATGGACGCGTAGAGAGAACCTTAGAATGGAAACAAATTTGCCATCATTAGAAAACAGGATGAAACAAAGGATAGCCACCATAATAGGAAAACGTATTGGAACAACCGCCAGACTGTCAATCAAAGACAGCATACAGAGATCCTTTCAGAAAAACCTACAGTATAGAACAAGCTCATGGATGGATAATGTGGTCAAGATTTTAGAGAAAATGGACCAGAAATGGACCACTAAAAACAAAGGGGAAGATAGACCATATCAACATTTTCGACAGCCTCCTCAATGGAAGAAATCGAATCTAAAGATAATCATTGAAAGATTACCAATTAAAAAATCAGCATGTGACCCGCAGAGGCTCAAGGAAGTAATAGAACAACAAATGGAAACTATCTCTAGACCCACAACGACTCACATCTTCACAGACGGATCAGTTGATCAAGAAAAAGGTTCTGCTGGGGCAGCAGTTTACACCACCAACCATGAAGCTTACTGGAGCATGAATAGTGGGTGCTCAACATTGCAAACAGAATTATATGTCCTGAAGGAGGCAATAAACTATACAATTGAGAATAATTTACATGATGTCATCATTCATACAGACTAAATCTTCGCTCCAGGCATTGTTATCCAGTCAGCACAGAGATAATATACAACTCCTCACAGAAATTCAACATATAGGAAAAGAAGCCCATAATCGAGGGCTGTCAATCACCCTAAATTGGATACTAAGTCAGATTGGCATAGATGGTAATGAAAAGGCAGACTCACTAGCAAAAACTGACACTGCTCTACCTGTTGTACAGGTTCAAATACCTCCAAGTTTCTCACAGATAAAGGAGCAAATCAAGAAGAAAATATTCTCAACTATCAAAAGTCGCCACAGAGCCAAAGTAGCGGAAGGAAGATCTACTGCGATATTGTACGAACAAGCCACTGGTTACTCCTCTTTCAAGCCTGGCAAAAAGATATCCAGAGACATTGCAGTAGCCATACACAGACTCAGACTTGGTTACAAGTGCTGCTGGGAGGTAATGAACCCAATAGTTAAAGAGTGCCACATCTGTGAAACTGAAGCAGAGGCCCCACTATTGCACTACTTACTAGAATGTGAAGATACTGAACCCCTGCGCATCAAACTCAACATTAATCCAACGACAGCAGCTGCGTTAGATGCACATTCCTACCGCGACTACAATGATTAGAAAAGCTGTTGAGGAATGGGACTCATTAGTGAGGATTCTGCATCTACATCCGCCACCAAGATAATGTTATTAAAACAACATTAAAACCAGTTCACTAAAACAGAAGCGATAAATAAGCAAGGAAAAAGGAGAAGTCCTCTCCTCCATTTTAAACTTAGACCCAAATATCACAGGAAAAAGATTATCATGTATAACCAAACTCAATTACGGGCTCACCATAGCCCGTGCTACATGGACACTTCGTCCTGAGCAGCTAAATCTGAAACAACAACAACAACTAATAAATTCCCTGTAACCTACCTTATCCTAATGTAAGGGAGCCGGTCGGCCGAGCGGACAGCACGCTGGACTTGTGGTCCTGTGGTCCTGGGTTCGATCCCAGGCGCCGGCGAGAAACAATGAGCAAAGTTTCTTTCACCCTATGCCCCTGTTACCTAGCAGTAAATTAGGTACCTGGGTGTTAGTCAGCTGTCACGGGCTGCTTCCTGGGGGTGGAGGCCTGGTCGAGGACCGGGCCGCGGAGACACTAAAGCCCCGAAATCACCTCAAGAAGATCCCTCTATTGTTAACCCATGTCTGTTTTTTTAAACAACGCTGTTTGTCGACCTAATTGTATTTGTGCTGCTTTTTCAGCCATGTTCCCCCCTTTTTTTATTTTTATTTTTATTTGTTCTCAACACATTTTATTCTTTATACTCAATTAGTATTAAATTTAAGTCATTAATGTTTTTCCTGTCCGAAACGCTTTGCATAATAGTGGCTTTAGGCATTGTATGTACCAGCTCTGTCTATAAATCTATCAATTTTTGTAAAACCTCTTGTATGTATGTACCTTACCTGAATAAACATTTATTTATTTATTTTTATTTATTTATTTATTTATTTATTTATTTATTTATTTATATATATACAAGAAGGTACATTGGGTTTGAGAGAATACATTGGATAGTACAGTATTTACACTCTTGTAAAGCCACTAGTACGCGCAGCGTTTCGGGCAGGTCCTTAATCTAAGCAGATAATTTTAAGTAGGTAATTTCTATCAGAATTGATAAATGATAAAGATACATTGCAAGAGAAAAATGAGATGAGAGAGCTTAAGTAAGTATATTAAAGCACATTGTTATATTAAAGCTCTGATTGATTACATTGACAGCTTGATTAGTAATTTAAACAAGATTAATAGACATCCATACAGCAGATTGACAGCACATATAAGACAGCAATGATCACAATGGTAAAGATATTCAGATTGGGTACATAAAGATTGGGAGACTGGGTAGCAATAGATACAGACAAACATGATTAATAAACACCATACAGCAGATTGGCAGCACATATAAGAAGACAGCAATGATCACAATGGTAAAGATGTTCAAATTGGGAACATAAAGGTTGGGAGATTGGGTAGCAATAGATACAGTGCAATTTTAAGGCAAAAAGATGAAAAACTATGAAGATGAAATTAGTTACTTTTTAGTATTAATTTTGAATGATGTAAAAGTTGGACAGCTTTTCAATTCAATAGGGAGTGAGTTCCATAAACTGGGTCTCTTTATTTGCATAGAGTGTTTACACAGATTAAGTTTAACTCTGGGGATATCAAAGAGATATTTATTTCTGGTGTGGTGATAATGGGTCCTATTACATCTGTCCAGGAAGAGTTTTCAGAGCAGGATTTGCATTTAAGAACAGGGTTTTGTAAATGTAGTTGACACAAGAGAATTTGTGGAGTGAGATTATGTTTAGCATGTTTAGGGAGTTAAACAAGGGGGCTGAGTGTTGTCTGAAAGCAGAATTTTATATTATTCTGATTAGCAGATTTTTGCTGGGTGATGATGGACTTGAGGTGGTTTGCAGTGGTTGAACCCCATGCACAGATACCATAGTTGAGATAGGGATAGATTAGTGCATAATATAGAGAGATGAGAGCAGAGTTAGGTACATAATATCTGATTTTGGAGAGTATACCAACTGTTTTAGAGACTTTCTTAGTTATGTGTTGCATGTGGGTACTGAAGTTGAGTCTCTTGTCTAGGAATAGGCCAAGAAACTTTCCATCATTTTTATTGCTAATGTTTACATTGTCTATCTGAAGCTGAATTGCATTTATAGATTTGCTTCCAAATAAGATGTAGTAGGTCTTTTCTATGTTAAGTGTTAGTTTGTTGGTTGACATCCATAAGTGGACTTTTTTTAGTTCATTATTAACAACATCATTTAGTGTATAAGGGTTGGGTTGGAGTAGATGAGGGTAGTATCATCAGCAAACAAAATAGGTTTCAGAATGTTAGAGACATTAGGCAGATCATTGATGTATATAAGAAATAGAAGAGGTCCCAAGATGCTGCCCTGTGGCACTCCAACGGTTATTGGTAGAATTGGAGAGATTATATTATTGATGGCTACACATTGGTGTCTATCACTAAGATAGGATTGGATATAGTCCAGTGCATGGACGAGTGCTGTGTTGAACCTGTTGTTCAACGAGGTGGCAAAGACAAAGTAACGAGGAGCATTGAAGCGCAGGTCCCTCAAACTGCTCGAAAGGAAAAGGGAGAATCGAAGCGAATTTTGGTTGTGGGAGATTCCCAGGTGAGGTATTTAGACAGAACGTTTTGTGCCAGAGATAGGGGAAACAGATTAAGGGTTTGCTATCCGGGAGCTGGAATTGGTGATATTGTTGGAAACATGAATTATATTATGACAGGAAATGGAAACAAACCCATTATTTGTATTAGTGCAGGGGGTAATGATGTTGGACGAGTTAGGAGTGAGGAACTAATACAGAGATTCAGGACAGCCATTGAATTAGTTAGGAGCAAGGGAGGAATCCCGATCATATGTGGCATTCTTCCAAGAAAGGGAGTAGGAAATGAATGGATATCGAGGGCACTTGGTGTCAATTGCCGGCTGGAAAGATATTGCAAATCAAATGCAATATCTTTCATAGACAACTGGGAACACTTCTATGGAAGAAATAGAATGTATGCTCGTGATGGGGTGCATCTATCGAGAGCTGGGGTTGTTGCTGTTGCGAACTCGTTGGAAGAAGTGGTTAGAGGTGTTTGTTTGGGTTTAAACTGTTAGCTGATAGAGGTATGGGAATTGATTTGGAGGAAGGAGGTAATAAAAGTATGTGTTTGTGGGAGAAAGGAATTGGCAAAATGATCAGGGAAAGAGAAGGGCCTCAAAATAACAATTCACTTAGGGTATATTACACTAACAGTAGAAGTCTAAGAAATAAAATTAACGAATTAAATGCTCTTGTCTGCACAGAAAAAAATAGATATTATTGCACTTACCGAAACGTGGATGAATGTAGAAAATAGAGAACTATTAGCTGAATATCAAATAAATGGATTTAAACTATTTCACACAGATAGATATATTAGACGAGGAGGGGGAGTAGCCATATATGTTAGGGACAATTTGAAATGTAGTCTCAAAGAGGGAATCAAAACTGAGCCACACACAGAAACTATTTGGATAGAATTAAACGAAAAAGCTAATAATATTATAATAGGAGTTATATATAGGCCACCAAACTTAGACAGAATGGAAGCAAAGCATCTATGGGATGAAATATCTAGGGCATCTAGATCTAACAGTATTTATGTCATGGGTGACTTTAATTTTAGCGGAATAAACTGGTTGAACAAAACAGGGAATAGTGAAGCAGAAGATTTTCTAGAATTAACACGGGAACCAACACGGGAAAATAATATTTTAGATTTAGTGTTAACTAACAGGGAAACACAAATTAATGACATCGAAATAGGGAGTGAGCTAGGGAACAGTGATCACACAGAAATCAGATTTAGCATAGAATGGAATAGACCTGTAGGAGAAAATTCTGTTAAAGTGCCAGATTTTCGAAAAGCTGATTTTAATAGCCTTAGAAATTTTTTGGGTCAAATTGATTGGAAAGTCTTGGGTATAGGGTGGGGGCCGGTCTTGGAGCGAGACATGAACCCAGCGATAGGTGACGTAAATGGGGATTTCGATGTGGATTCAATATATAAATATTTAAGAATATTCTAAACAAAGCACAGGAACGTAGTATACCATACAAATTGAATAGATCGAATACCAATGACCCAAAGAGGATAACAAAGAATTTGAAGAACCTTATAGGTAAAAAGAGAGCTTGGTACAAAAGGATTAAAAATGGGGAGGTCACTTTAGAACAGGAATTCGTACAACTGGTTAGAAATGTTAAAAAAGAGATAAGGAAAGCAAAAAGAAACTATGAAGTTCGCATAGCAGGGCAAGCAAAGACAAATCCTAAAGGTTTTTTTCAGTTATATCGTACTAAGACTAGGGAAAGGATAGGTCCATTAAAAACTGAGACAGGTCAAATAACAGATAGTGATGAAGAGATGAGTAGTATTTTTAATAAATATTTTGTATCTGTATTTACTAAAGAGGAACTTAACAATATGCCTTCAGCCGAACAAGTCTATGTGGGTGGGGACGAGGACAGGTTGACGAGTTTAACAGTTACCAGGGAGGATGTTCTTAAACAAATAGTAAAACTCAAACCAAACAAATCCCCAGGGCCGGATGAAGTGTTTGCCAGGGTGCTTAAAGAATGCAAAGAGGAGCTTTGTGACCCACTGTCTACCATATTTAATAAATCAATAGAGTCAGGCAGAGTGCCAGAGTTTTGGAAAGTTGCTAATGTGATACCAGTTTTTAAGAAAGGAGATAGATCACTTGCGTCTAACTATCGGCCAATTAGCCTAACGTCTATTGTGGGAAAGTTACTCGAATCTATAATAGCAAATAAAATTCGTCTTCATCTTGAAAAACATAAATTAATAATTGAGTTGCAACATAGTTTTATAAATGGCCGTTCATGTTTAACAAATTTGTTATCTTTTTATTCTAGCATTGTTGAGGCAGTTGATAGTGGTAAGGATTGCGATGTTGTGTACCTTGACTTTAGCAAAGCTTTGGATACAGTGCCACATGAAAGACTGATTAAAAAGTTAGAGTCTCATGGTATTGGGGGTGCTATATTAAGCTGGATTAGGGCATGGCTATACCAAAGGAAACAGAGAGTTAGTATAAATGGAGTCAAGTCAGAGTGGGAAAATGTTGTTAGTGGAGTGCCTCAAGGCTCTGTCCTGGGACCTCTGTTGTTTATAATATATATAAATGATTTACATTCAGGTTTGAGTAGCAACATTTGCAAATTTGCCGATGATACGAAAATCGGTAGGGAAATTAATTCGGAGGAGGACTCACTATCACTTCAAGTTGATCTAGATAGGGTTTTGAAATGGTCGAAGGATTGGCAGATGCAGTTTAATGCAGATAAATGTAAAGTTCTGAGGTTAGGTAATGATGATAGGGTTACAAGATACGAGCTAGATGGTGTTGAGATTGCGAAGTCGAATTGCGAAACGGATCTGGGAGTTATGATTTGCAAGAATTTACAACAAAAGGATCAATGCATAAATGTTCATAATAAGGCAAATCGGACACTTGGATTTATTAATCGCAGCGTTAGTAACAAGACACCTGGTGTGGTTCTCAAGCTATATCTTGCTCTAGTTAGGCCCCATTTAGATTATGCAGTTCAGTTTTGGTCGCCATATTATAGAATGGATATAAATTCACTTGAACGTGTCCAGTGTAGGATGACTAAGTTAATTCCCCAAATTAGAAATCTTTCATATGAAGAAAGATTAACAAAGCTTAAGTTGCATTCACTGGAAAGGCGAAGAGTTAGGGGTGACATGATAGAGGTTTACAAGTGGGTGAATGGACATAACAAAGGGGATATTAATAGGGTATTAAAAGTATCAACACAAGACAGAACACGAAACAATGCGTATAAATTGGATAAGTTTAGATTTAGGAAAGACTTGGGTAAATACTGGTTCAGTAACAGGGTTGTTGATTTGTGGAACCAATTGCCGCGTAATATTGTGGAGGTGGGGTCCCTCGATTGTTTCAAGCATGGGTTGGACATGTATATGAGTGGGATTGGGTGGTTATAAATAGGAGCTGCCTCGTATGGGCCAACAGGCCTTCTGCAGTTGCCTTTGTTCTTATGTTCTTATGTTCTTATGGCCTCCGATTCCATAATGATGGAGTTTACATAAGAGGTAATCGTGATTAACAGTATCAAAGGCCTTTCTCAGGTCAATGAAGAGTCCAATTGGAAACTCATTTTTGTCAAGGGCTGAGTAAATTATATCAAGGAGACTAATAATTGCATCGTTGGTACTCTTTTGAGAGCGGAAGCCAAACTGACAGGGGCTAAGAATGTCGAATTTTACGAGATAGGAGTAGAGCTGTTTGTAGATAATTTTTTCAAATATTTTTGATAGAATGGGTAGGTTCGATATTGGTCTATAGTTGTTTATGTCTGACGGATTACCTCCTTTATGAACTGGCGTTACTCTTGCTTTTTTAAGGATATCAGGGAAGGTATGACATAAGAACATAAGAACATAAGAACAAAGGTAACTGCAGAAGGCCTATTGGCCCATACGAGGCAGCTCCTATTCTATAACCACCCAATCCCACTCATATACTTGTCCAACCCGTGCTTGAAACAATCGAGGGACCCCACCTCCACAATGTTACGCGGCAATTGGTTCCACAAATCAACAACCCTGTTACTGAACCAGTATTTACCCAAGTCTTTCCTAAATCTAAACTTATCCAATTTATATCCATTGTTTCGTGTTCTGTCCTGTGTTGATACTTTTAATACCCTATTAATATCCCCCCGGTTATGTCCATTCATCCACTTGTAAACCTCTATCATGTCACCCCTAACTCTTCGCCTTTCCAGTGAATGCAACTTAAGCTTTGTTAATCTTTCTTCATATGAAAGATTTCTAATTTGGGGAATTAACTTAGTCATCCTACGCTGGACACGTTCAAGTGAAATTATATCCATTCTATAATATGGCGACCAAAACTGAACTGCATAATCTAAATGGGGCCTAACTAGAGCAAGATATAGCTTGAGAACCACACCAGGTGTCTTGTTACTAACGCTGCGATTAATAAATCCAAGTGTCCGATTTGCCTTATTACGAAAATTTATGCATTGATCCTTTTGTTTTAAATTCTTACTAATCATAACTCCCAGATCCCTTTCGCAATCCGACTTCGCAATCACAACACCATCTAGCTCGTATCTTGTAACTCTATCATCATTACCTAACCTCAGAACTTTACATTTATCAGCATTAAACTGCATCTGCCAATCCTTTGACCATTTCAAAACCCTATCTAGATCAACTTGAAGTGATAGTGAGTCCTCCTCCGAATTAATTTCCCTACCGATTTTCGTATCATCGGCAAATTTGCAAATGTTGCTACTCAAACCTGAATCTAAATCATTTATATATATTATAAACAACAGAGGTCCCAGGACAGAGCCTTGAGGCACTCCACTTACAACATTTTCCCACTCTGACTTGATTCCATTTATACTAACTCTCTGTTTCCTTTGGTATAGCCATGCCCTAATCCAGCTTAATATAGCACCCCCAATACCATGAGACTCTATTTTTTTAATCAGTCTTTCATGTGGCACTGTATCAAAAGCTTTGCTAAAGTCAAGGTATACAACATCGCAATCCTTACCACTATCAACTGCCTCAACAATGCTAGAATAAAAATTCTAGAATGACACTCAAGGGATTTGTTGAACAGCAGAGCTATAGGTGGCGCAAGGGCATGGGAGGCGCTCTTGTATACAATGGATGGGATTTCACTGATGTTCCCAGCTGTTACAACTGATATGAGTGGGGCTTCTATGGGATACTGGTACTATTAAGGGGTAAAGGTAGTTAGAAGACAAGAGTATCAAATATGGGAGAGCTAAAAGGCCCGGCCCCCAAAATAAACTATCCACAGTAGTAATAACTTGCTACAAGACCATATATGTTAGTCTAAGGGTTGATCACTGCGCTCCCACCTTGGAAGAAGAGATACTCTGTAATTCATGTACTTATTTATTAACCCCTTAACAACCCCCCATATACACTCACACCAATAACAATAATAATAATAACTTTACCACACTATCTTACGTTAAAAGCCTTGGTCCACATAGACAGGATACAAGGTTTACACTAATCACAAGCTAGGGTAAAGTACTACTGGATAAGCACTGAAGCTGGATGCAGCTTAGGGTAGTGAGACCATGTGGTACCCTAATACAAAACACAACACTTAGGGTAAACAAAACACTGGCAAATACTAACCCCAGGTCTCACCAATAGTTACTACCAGAGTAGGTACACTCACTAATGCCCCGCACTTAGCTTAAGGATACAGGAACTTCAGGTAAGGGAAATAAGTAAGAGGAGAATGGGGAAGAGTAGGGATACAGCCACAGAGTAGGTCTTAACCGCACGACACCAGCCAGAGAGAAGAGCGAGCTAGCCACCAGCTGCCTCCCTCATGTCGTGGTGCCGGGAGGAGCCTAATTGATCGTGCAGCTAAGCACATTAAAGATCTTCCCCTATGCAACGTATTGTTACTTTATGAATGATTAGAAAGTATTAGTAAGCAAAGTTGGTGCCTATGTTATTATTTAATAATCAACCCCCAGCTCAGTCTTTAAATGCTCTTTGAGAAACAATAATAGTCTTACGTCTGGCAGGGAAGATACAAACAATTGCTATTCGCGATGCGCCAACTGTACTACTAGGAAGTTTAATAGCTCAATTTTGACCTCTGGTTTCCACTGGAGAACCCAGGATCGTAACACTCCTCCCCCCTTCAGAGAAAAAAAAAATGTGACTACTAGAATAGTAGTCATATTTTTTTGTAAGAGTATACAGAGAACAAAAAGAAAAACATGACAAAAACAAAAAATCAATCAAAAGCAATTTCTCTGCAAAAAAAATACAAAGGAGTTCTCTAAAAGAAAAAAAAAAAACATACACAAAAACTTAAAAGAACAGGGAAGTAAATAAATTGGACACGGAATATTTAATGTCACAGGAGAACCTAAAAAAAAATTAACTAAAGCATGACGGTTGGTAAATAGCTTTCTGTGGCTCAGATGAATGTTATTCAGGCAACCGGGACAGAGCGTCGGCTATCACGTTGAGTCTGCCCGGTAGGTGGGTAATGGAAAGATTGAAGTCCTGTAGGTACAACGCCCACCTGAGGATGCGTTTATTCTTACCCTTCATCTGAGTCAGGAAGACTAGTGAGTTATGGTCCGTGTACATTTCCACTATATTACCTGTGAGGTAAACTTCGAACTTTTTACATGTTAACACTAGCGCCAACGCCTCTTTTTCTACCACTGAATAATTGCGTTGTGCCTTGTCGAATTTCACAGAGTAATAATATACTGGGTGTTCCACCTGATCATCCCCAGTTTGCAACAACACTGCACCAGCACCCGAGTCAGACGCGTCAACATGAATTTTAAACGGTCGGTCGAACCTTGGACTAGCAAGCACTGGGGCGGAAGCTAAGATCAATTTCAAATTTTTAAATGCCTCTGCACAGTCTGATGACCACTTAAATTTAACGGCTTTCCGCAACAAGTCTGTGAGAGGAGTGGCAACACTCGAAAAGTTCTGACAAAAACGTCGATAGTACGCACACATACCGATAAATCTTTGAACGTCCTTTTTAGACTTTAGTACTGGATACTCCAGAATGGCATTGATTTTATCTTGCCGAGGTAACACTTTTCCTTGGCCCACTTCATAACCGAGGTACGTCACTGTGCCTTGGCCAAAATGACACTTTTTAGCATTTAAGGTAAGATTTGCCCTTTTCAAGATGGCAAACAACTGGCGTAACCTAGCTATGTGGTCAGCCCAATTACTGTCAAACAGCACGATATCATCTAAATACGCCCGACAATTTGGCACCTTAGCGAGTAGAGAGTTCATGAGTCTCTGGAACGTGGCAGGGGCATTACGCAAGCCGAACGGTAACATTTGATACTCAAAAACACCCTCGGGTGTCACAAACGCCGTTAGCCGTTTAGCACGTTCAGTGAGTGGGATTTGATAATACCCCCTCGAGAGGTCGAATTTCGAAACGTACTTGGCATTTCCCAACTCGTCGATGCAGTCCTCGAGGAGGGGCAGCGGATAGGCATCCACCATGGTCACCTTGTTGAGCTGCCGATAGTCGGTGCATAATCGCCAGGATCCGTCTGGTTTGGGGACCAAAAGGCAGGGCGAGCACCAAGAGCCCTGGCTCGGCCGGATGAGGCCGTGCTGGAGCAAGAAGTCGACCTCCTTCCGTACGATGGCCTTCTTTTCTGGACTCATCCGATAGGGTTGAAGGCGAATGGGAGTGTAGTCCGTCAACTCGACATCATGGCAAATGGCATCAGTCTGGGTCGGGACCTCCCCGAACAGACTGGAGAATTCATCAACCAACGACTGCACCTCTTCACGTTGGGCCATCTGCAAATGGGACAGTTCCTCCACAGCATTCACAGAACTAGAATTATTGAAAATGAGATTAGTTGGGTCCCCAGAACAATCATCCCCTCTCTCACTGGAAATGGAAACATTGGTTAGTGCAATGGGCCTGGGGCCCTGGAACTTCTTCAGTCGATTTACATGTATGAGCATTACCTGGTTACGTTTGTCAGAGTGCCTCACTTTGTACGTGAGGTCCCCAGTCTTTTCTGTCACAATGTAGGGGCCTTCGTACTTGTGGGACATAGTGTTCCCTAGTCGAGGCTTTAATACCAGGACAGGGTCGCCAGGCTGAAATACCCGTAACTTAGATTTAGCATCATTACGTTCTTTCATCTTTTCTTGGGCCTTGCCAAGATACTTTAATGCAGCCGCCTTGCAGTCCTTGAGTCTCTGGTGGTGTTGCGCAAAGAAAGCCGAACCTTCGGTTAACGTTACGTTCCCTAACAGATTCTCCTGTAACATTTGCAAGGGTCCACGAACTTTATGGCCAAAGACTAACTCAAAAGGAGAACAGCCCAGTGAACTTTGTAATCTCTCTCTAGCCGCAAACAAAACATACGGTAAATTCTCATCCCAGAAGGTGTGGGAACTCTCGCACGATGTCTTCAACATCTGCTTCAGAGTTAGATGGAAACGTTCAATTACCCCCTGACTCTGTGGATGGTATGGGCTGGAAACCTTATGAGTTATTCCATGTTCCTTACAAAATTGCTCGAAAACATCAGACTTAAAATTAGTACCATTGTCAGTTTGCACGACCCGAGGCAGTCCAAAAGTGGAAAAAAATTGCAACATACGAGCAACAACAGTTTTTGCTCGGATGTTCCTTACAGCAAAAGCCTCTGGGTAACGAGTAGTGATACACATCATCGTGATTAGGTAAATATTACCAGACTTAGTTCTAGGTAATGGTCCAACACAGTCCATTACCACATGAGAAAATGGTTCCTCTGGCACGACAATAGGCCTTAGAGGAGCTTTAGGTGGAGTCTGGTTTGGTTTCCCAACCAGTTGACAAACAATACACGCATTACAAAATTTTGCCACATCGCTTTTCAGCTTGGGCCAGAAAAAATACTTTAAAATTTTGTGATACGTAACATTAATACCTTGATGTCCCCCCATAGGATCATCATGAGCAGCTGCCAAAACTCTTTCTCTATAGCAGGTCGGCAACATAACCTGGTGGACTACCTCCCACTCATTTGACAAGGGAGCACTCTGTGGTCTCCATTTTCTCATCAAAATCCGATCATTGTAGTAGTACCCAGTTGCTGCGTCTACAATTTCCTCCATAGAGACGGCTGTTTCATGACAATCTGCAAGAGTGGGGTCAGCTTTCTGTAACTCACTCAAGGAGGCATCTAGGCCTTGGTCAGATGCCATTGGCCGAGGCTCAACAGTGTTCTCCTCCACCTCCCCACTACTCTCGGTAGACGGCAGTGGCAGGCTCTCCACAATGTCCTCGGCCACGTCATCGAGTCGGGCCATGAATGTGTCCGCGAGGTCCACTTGGTTTTCACCACTCGGAAAGCTCCTCGTGACCACGAGATTTACCACCTTGGCAAGCACAGGGCTGCCCTTACATTTAAGTCCCATAGACCTGGTCACCGCGCACGCAGGGTACACAACATTATCCTCTGCGGCGGGTGGATCCAGGCAAACCTTAGGGGTAGGCAACATAATAGGCAGTCTGGAGTCCCCTACCTTATCCCCTGCTAAATCATTACCAACTATTACATCAACATTAGGGAAAGGTAGGTATGAAGTGACTCCGACTGTACAAACACCCTTGTGGAAATCAGATTCCAGGGTAACCTTATGGAGGGGTACTGCCCGAGTATCACTAGTGACACCCTCGACCAGTACCACCTCTCCAGTGTCTAGAGTGTTGGCACCTTGCAATGCACTCTCTAAAATTAAAGTCTGGATGGCACCGGTGTCTCGGAAGATCACCACGTCCTTCCAGGAAGAACCCTCAGACAAAAGTAGTCTCCCTTTCGATAAGAATGGGGTAAGCAAGTCCAACCACTGTGGGTTGGAGGTCTTACTCCCTAACCCTTCCGAAAGCCTCAAGCCCTGTGTCACAACTAGAGCATTGGGTCTTTTTTCAGGGTGCAGTTGCCAACAACGGCTAATAGTGTGGTTTGGACGATTACAGTGACCACAAAAACGTCGGGGAGAAGAGACATTACTAACAGAATTACCCTTCGGTTCACCTTTAGGTGCCGTTGGGCTAGACACTTTAACAGGGTTACTTATGTCTGAAACAGAAGGTGCATTAGGTAAAGGGTTAGAATGAGCTGGTCTGGACTGGCTGTGGGTATAAGGTTTGCTACTCTGTGGGGTATAATTATTTTTATTGGGCCTTCTGCCCGCCAATTGGTAGTTTTCTGCCAACTTGGCCAAATCCCCTATTTTAGAATTTAACTCTATCCTTCCTTTAATGTACTGTGATACGTTCTCTGGCATAACATCTATAAAATGCTCCATTAAAATTAAGTTCCTGAGAGCCTCATATGTTTCGGCTTTCGCCTAGCGAATCCATCTATCAAACAATCGAATTTGATCATTCACAAATTCAGTGAGCGGTTGGTTGTGAGTAGGCCTAAGGTTGCGATAAACTTGGTGGTGAGCTTCAGGAGTAATTTCATATGCCCGCAAAATACATTCCCTGACTTTATCATATTCGAAACACTCGTCGTCAGGCATGTTTATAAAAATATCTTGTGCTTTACCCCTAAGTCTTCCCTGTAGGATTTTCACCCACTCTTCCTTTGGCCAGTTCATGGACGTGGCCACTCTCTGAAAATGGTTGAAAAACCTTTCAGGGTCAGACTCGGAAAATTCAGGCAAATTATGCTTTTTCTCATAATGCCTGGGGTTTGAATCCCCGGCAGGTGGAGTTCCAGTGGCATTCGCTCTAATTTTAGCCTCCTCGGTTTTGAGTCTTTGCTCCTCTAATTTTATTTTTGCTAACTCTAAAGCTAATTCACTTTCCCTATGAGTTGCACTTTCTGCTTGGCTAGGCTGGCATAAAGGTGTATCACTTGCCAATAGTTGTTCATCAATACAATGTTGTAATATTTCATTCACCAAAGTCCACTTTTTATCTGCAACATTTAATTCTAGGCCAAATTCCTGGCCTAACAATACTAAATTAGACTTTTTAAGTTTCTTTATCTCTACCACTGAAGGCTCCCTTGCCAGGTTCTGCATTTCAGAAGACATCACTAATAATTTTAGCTCCCAGCCAAAGAGAAAAATTAAAAAATAAAAATTGGAAAAAAAAAAATTTGCACGGCCCCTAACACAAGGCCACACTAACCTTAATCGTGAAGGGATCCAGCTGGGTGTCCAGTCAGTGCAAGAATGTCCTTTGCTAGATGAGCTGGACCCTAGGCTAACACACAACCGTTCTGCGGAAATAAAAAAATTTAATTTTGGCACTCAAGAATCTAATTTTTTTACACTTATAATGTTCCTCCCGGACTGGCCAACCACTTGTTACAACTGATATGAGTGGGGCTTCTATGGGGTACTGGTACTATTAAGGGGTAAAGGTAGTTAGAAGACAAGAGTATCAAATATGGGAGAGCTAAAAGGCCCGGCCCCCAAAATAAACTATCCACAGTAGTAATAACTTGCTACAAGACCATATATGTTAGTCTAAGGGTTGATCACTGCGCTCCCACCTTGGAAGAAGAGATACTCTGTAATTCATGTACTTATTTATTAACCCCTCAACAACCCCCCATACACACTCACACCAATAACAATAATAATAATAACTTTACCACACTATCTTACGTTAAAAGCCTTGGTCCACATAGACAGGATACAAGGTTTACACTAATCACAAGCTAGGGTAAAGTACTACTGGATAAGCACTGAAGCTGGATGCAGCTTAGGGTAGTGAGACCATGTGGTACCCTAATACAAAACACAACACTTAGGGAAAACAAAACACTGGCAAATACTAACCCAGGTCTCACCAATAGTTACTACCAGAGTAGGTACACTCACTAATGCCCCGCACTTAGCTTAAGGATACAGGAACTTCAGGTAAGGGAAATAAGTAAGAGGAGAAGGGGGAAGAGTAGGGATACAGCCACAGAGTAGGTCTTAACCGCACGACACCAGCCAGAGAGAAGAGCGAGCTAGCCACCAGCTGCCTCCCTCATGTCGTGGTGCCGGGAGGAGCCTAATTGATCGTGCAGCTAAGCACATTAAAGATCTTCCCCTATGCAACGTATTGTTACTTTATGAATGATTAGAAAGTATTAGTAAGCAAAGTTGGTGCCTATGTTATTATTTAATAATCAACCCCCAGCTCAGTCTTTAAATGCTCTTTGAGAAACAATAATAGTCTTACGTCTGGCAAGGAAGATACAAACAATTGCTATTCGCGATGCGCCAACTGTACTACTAGGAAGTTTAATAGCTCAATTTTGACCTCTGGTTTCCACTGGAGAACCCAGGGTCGTAACACCAGCTTTGGCTTTTAGTGAGTGTATGATGGACACAACATCTGTCGGGCTGACTGGTGAAAGGAGAAGAGAGTTTCGATAGCTGCCTGAGAGATATGTGTTGATATGTGTCTGAGTCTGTGGGATTTTACTTGCAAGGTTAGCACCAATCGATGAAAAGAGGCTATTAAATTCATTCGCCATTTCTAAGACAGATGACGGTGTAAAGCCATCCTTAGAGAGTGTTATCTGGTTGTGGGAGTGTTGTTTAGTTCCTAGGATATTAGAGATGGTATTCCATGTGCTTTTCATGTTGCCTTTTGCTTCTTTGAATGTAGTCTCATAATATGAAAGTTTTGCTTTTCTTATGATACTGGTAAGCACTGACGAGTACCTTTTAACTACTTCCTTTGAAACTAGGCCACTCCTAAATTTCTTTTCATATTCATGTTTTTTGTTGATTTATTTGATTATGCCACTTGTGAGCCACGGGTTATTTTTTCTTTTATCAGTTACTTGTTTGGTAAGGAGGGGACAGTGAGTGTTGTAGAGGCTTAGAGTTTTGGAGAGAAAGAGGTTAGTTGATGAGTTTATATCCTGTGTATTATTAAATTCAGATTCCCAGTTAATATTGTGAAGTGCATTAGAAAAATTGCCTAAAGCTGATTCACTATGTAGCCTGAATGAGAGTTTCTTGGTTTCTGGTGGTGATGTGTCCATGTTTGCTATGAGGAAGGTAGGATAGTGGTCAGTTGTTCTGTCATAAATTACCCCAGATGTAAGGGGAGCTGTTATATTAGTCCATAGGTGATCCAGGGTAGTGGCAGATGTTTGAGTGACTCGGGTGGGCTTGGTGATTGTGGGGTTTAGCATACAGGAGTGCATGCTGTTACGGAAATAGTCAACTTGAGGGTTGTTTTGAAGACCCAGGTCAATATTGAAATCACCTCCCAGAATGATGTGATTTTTGTTGAGATTGTTATTTATGATAAGATTACATTAAATTATATTATATTATAATTATATTATTATAATTATATTATATTATTATAATTATATTATATTATTATAATTATATTATATTATTATAATTATATTATATTATTATAATTATATTATATTATATTAAATATGTCTCGGTAATATATATCTGTGCCGCCACCTTTTTTATTAGGCCTACAGTTGTGAATGGCTTTATAACCAGCTAAGTTGTAGAGTTGGGTATAGTCTTTATTTAGCCAAGTTTCTGTTAAAATAATGAACGATAAGTTAGTACCTAGTGCTGTGAGTAATGCATTTATATCGTCAAAATGTTCACCAAGTGATCTAACGTTTTGGTTGTAAACTGATAGACAGGTGCTATTTTGTAGTTTGTTTTTTGCCTGTTGTGCTGTGACTTGCAATAATGATGATCAATGTGCTGGTTGGTGTAGATATGAGACAGAAGATTTAGATCAGGATCAATATCAGTGTGCATGGAAATGCAGAGGGGTCACGATACAATAAGACAAGCAATTACAGAAACAGGTAAATACTAAATCTGCTGTAAAAACAAAGCAATTACAGCAAAACACAAGAATATTAGCAAATACACATAAAATAGTAACAAATTAGAGGTATAATAGAGATCCAATAGATAGCCAGGAACGACACAGAAGTTAGGTAAAAGAAGAAAAACAAAAAATCAGTGAAGACTGACAATATAAATGTAAAATAAAAAATAATAGTCATAAAGTAAAATTATCTTAAAGATAATTAGCTTAGTAATGGTTAGTTAAAATCCTATAATTAGTATGAACCTAGAAAACAAAGTGAGCTCAAATAGATAATTAAAAAGAAAAGACATATAAATCTAAGTGAATCTGGAAATTTACTCTAATATAAATCTAAGAGAAAAATAAACTTTGTGAGATTATATTTATGTGGAAGATTTTACTATGATACTGAGATAGATGCTTATATAAACAATTATTCTATTAATTAATTCCAATAAATAATTACTAAGAAACAAATTCCAAGTTACTTTAAATATAAGAGGGTAATAAAGAACCCTAGGTTTAGTGACAAGGGGATTAACTAAGAACATATAATTAAGAGTAAAAAACAAGAAATGTCAAACACAACGATGAGAAAAATAAAAATAAAAAACCTTTGGAAAGGAAAGGTAGAGCTTAGTACACTTAGGTAGTATATGAGATTACAATTTATGTTCTGGTTATTCAGCTGTTATCCCACAGTCATCCAGGAAAGAAGTGAGGTGTGCCTCAGTGGTTATGACATAAGTTTTTCCAGTGTCAGTCTTCCTAGCTATTATTTTACCATCTCGCACAAAACAATGTTTGATTGCAGTGAATCTTTTGCAGATTCCACATAGTTTAAATAAGAGATTTTGTCTGAATCTGGTTAGCCATTCGTTTACATAAACAGTGGATTTCTTAGCGACTGCAGCACTGATAAGATTTGTCTTCCTAGCTATTATTATCTTCCTAGCTGAATCATCGGGAAGAAACGAAGGAGACCAATATTAACAAGACCTCGTCGTGGAAAGTCGTAAAGGACAGGGGTCTTAAGAAGACCTTGACAAGGCCGCCTACAGACGCCCTAAAGACAGCAAATTTATTTATTTATTTATTTATTGTATTTATTTATGCATATACAAGAAGGTACATTGGGAATATGAGGATACATAGTATGGTAATTACAATCTTGTAAAGCCACTAGTACGCGCAGCGTTTCGGGCAGATCCTTAATCTAAGAAAATTTTAAGTAGGTAAATACTTGCAAAATTTATAAAAAAAAATGATAACAGTTACATGGCAAGAAAAAAAAAGATGAGAGAAAATTGTAGATACAGTATATTAAAGCACATAGGTAGCTAAGATTGATTGCAATGACAGCTTGAATGGTAGTTGTCAAAAATTGGTAGGCACAATACAGCATATGGCTAGCACATAAAAGAAGACAGCAATGAACACAATGATAAGGTTGTTTGGGTTAAATACATAAAAATTAGGAGATTGGGTAACACTAGGTACAGAGCAAATTTAAAGCTCAGTGTAGGAAACTAAGAAGATGAAATTAGGTACTTTTTGGTTTTGCTTTTAAATAAGGCAAAAGTTTTACAGTTTTTCAATTCACTAGGGAGTGAGTTCCATAGACTAGGTCCCTTAATTTGCATAGAGTGTTTACATAGATTAAGTTTGACCCTACCTTGAGGTTACCTACCTTGAGGTGCTTCCGGGGCTTAGTGTCCCCGCGGCCCGGTCGTCGACCAGGCCTCCTGATACCCTGGGGATATCAAAGAGATATTTATTTCTGGTGTGGTGATAATGGGTCCTATTACATCTGTCCAGGGAGAGTTTCATTTGCCATGTTGAAGGACGAGTGCTGTGATGAGCCTGCAGTTCACTCGGAATGGAAATCAGCGAGGAGCGGCGGAGCGCAGGCCCCTCAGGGTGCTCAGAAAGTTAAGGAGGTACCGAAGCGAATTTTGGTTGTGGGAGATTCCCAGGTGAGGTATTTAGACAGGACGTTTTGTGTCAGAGATAGGGGGGAACAGGTGAAGGGTCTGCTATCCGGGAGCTGGAATTGGAGATATTGTTGACAACATGAAAGATATTATGGGAACAAATGGGAACAAACCCATTATTTGTATTAGTGCAGGGGGTAATGATGTTGGACGAGTTAGAAGTGAGGAACTGATAAAGAAATTTAACAAAGCCATAGAATTAGTTAGGAGCAAGGGAGGAATCCCAATCATATGTGGCATTCTTCCAAGAAAGAGCGTTGGGAATGTATGGTTGTCGAGGTCACATGGTGTCAATTGCCGGCTGGAAAGATATTGCAAATCAAATGCAATATCTTTCATAGACAACTGGGAACACTTCTGTGGAAGAAATGAAATGTATGCTCCTGATGGGGTGCATCTATCGAGGGCTGGGGTTGTTGCTGTTGCGAACTCGTTGGAACCAGTGGTTAGAGGTGTTTCTTTGGGTTTAAACTGTTAGTAGATAGTGGTATGGGAATTGATAGGGAGGAAGGAGGTAATAAAAGTATGTGTTCGTGGGAGAAAAGAATTGGCAAAATGATCAGGGAAAGAGAAGGGCCTCAAAATAACAATTCACTTAGGGTATATTACACTAACAGTAGAAGTCTAAGAAACAAAATAAACGAGTTAAATGCTCTTGTCTGCACAGAAGAAATAGATATTATTGCCCTTACCGAAACGTGGATGAATGTAGAAAATAGAGAACTATTAGCTGAATATCAAATAAATGGATTTAAACTATTTCATACAGATAGATATATTAGACGAGGAGGGGGAGTAGCCATATATGTTAGGGACAATTTGAAATGTAGTCTCAAAGAGGGAATCAAAACTGAGCCACACACATAAACTATTTGGATAGAATTAAACGAAAAAGCAAATAATATAATAATAGGAGTTATATATAGGCCACCAAATTTAGACAGAATGGAAGCAAAGCATCTATGGGATGAAATATCTAGAGCATCTAGATCTAACAGTATTTATGTCATGAGTGACTTTAATTTTAGTGGAATAAACTGGGTGAACAAAACAGAGAATAATGAAGCAGAAGACTTTCTGGAATTAATTGACGATTGCTTTCTTACGCAACACATTAAGGAACCAACAAAAAGTACCTAATTTCATCTTCATAGTTTCCTACCTTGTTTCTTTAAAATTGCACTGAATCTGGTGCTACTCAGTCTCCCAATCTTTATGTACCTAATCCAAACAACTTTACCATTGTGATCATTGCTGTCTTCTTATATGCCCTATCAATTTGTTGTATGGTGCCTATTAATCTTGTCTAAATTACCAATCAAGCTGTCAATGCAATCAATCAGAGCTACCAATGTGCTTTAATATACCTACTAATCTCTCCCATCTCATTTTTCATTTTTCTTGCAATGTATCTGTTTTCATTTTATTAATTCTGCTTGAACTTACCAACTTAAAATTATCTATAATAATAATAATAATAAATAATAAATGTTTATTCAGGTAAGGTACATACATACAAGAGATTTTACAAAAATTGATAGATTTATAGATAGAGCTAGTACATACAATGCCTAAAGCCACTATTACGCAAAGCGTTTCGGGCAGGAAAAACATTAATGACTAAAATTTAATACTAATTGAGTATAAAGAATAAAATGTGTTGAGAACAAATAAAAATAAAAATAAAAAAAGGGGGGAACATGGCTGAAAAAGCAACACAAATACAATTAGGTCGACAAACAGCGTTGTTTAAAAAAACAGACATGGGTTAACAATAAAGGGATCTTCTTGAGGTTATCTTGAGATGATTTCGGGGCTTTAGTGTCCCCGCGGCCCGGTCCTCGACCAGGCCTCCACCCCCAGGAAGCAGCCCGTGACAGCTGACTAACACCCAGGTACCTAATTTACTGCTAGGTAACAGGGGCATAGGGTGAAAGAAACTTTGCTCATTGTTTCTCGCCGGCGCCTGGGATCGAACCCAGGACCACAGGACCACAAGTCCAAATGCTGTCCGCTCGGCCGACCGGCTCCCTTACATTAGGATAAGGTAGGTTACAGGGAATTTATTAGTTGTTGTTGTTGTTTCAGATTGAGCTGCTCAGGACGAAGTGTCCATGTAGCACGGGCTATGGTGAGCCCGTAATTGAGATTGGTTATACATGATAATCTTTTTCCTGTGATATTTGGGTCTAAGTTTAAAATGGAGGAGAGGACTTCTCCTTTTTCCTTGCTTATTTATCGCTTCTGTTTTAGTGAACTGGTTTTAATCTTGTTTTATTAACATTATCTTGGTGGCGGATGTAGATGCAGAATGCTCACTAATGAGTCCCATTCCTCAACAGCTTTTCTAATCATTGTAGTCGCGGTGGAATGTGCATCTAATGCAGCTGCTGTCGTTGGATTAATGTTGAGTTTGATGTGCAGGGGTTCAGTATCTTCACATTCCAGTAAGTAGTGCAATAGTGGGGCCTCTGCTTCAGTTTCACAGATGTGGCACTCTTTAACTATTGGGTTCATTACCTCCCAGCAGCACTTGTAACCAAGTCTGAGTCTGTGTATGGCTACTGCAATGTCTCTGGATATCTTTTTGCCAGGCTTGAAAGAGGAGTAACCAGTGGCTTGTTCGTACAATATCGCAGTAGATCTTCCTTCCGCTACTTTGGCTCTGTGGCGACTTTTGATAGTTGAGAATATTTTCTTCTTGATTTGCTCCTTTATCTGTGAGAAACTTGGAGGTATTTGAACCTGTACAACAGGTAGAGCAGTGGCAGTTTTTGCTAGTGAGTCTGCCTTTTCATTACCATCTATGCCAATCTGACTTAGTATTCCAATTTAGGGTGATTGACAGCCCTCGATTATGGGCTTCTTTTCCTATATGTTGAATTTCTGTGAGGAGTTGTATATTATCTCTGTGCTGACTGGATAACAATGCCTGGAGCGAAGATTTAGTCTGTATGAATGATGACATCATGTAAATTATTCTCAATTGTATAGTTTATTGCCTCCTTCAGGACATATAATTCTGTTTGCAATGTTGAGCACCCACTATTCATGCTCCAGTAAGCTTCATGGTTGGTGGTGTAAACTGCTGCCCCAGCAGAACCTTTTTCTTGATCAACTGATCCGTCTGTGAAGATGTGAGTCGTTGTGGGTCTAGAGATAGTTTCCATTTGTTGTTCTATTACTTCCTTGAGCCTCTGCGGGTCACATGCTGATTTTTTAATTGGTAATCTTTCAATGATTATCTTTAGATTCGATTTTTCCCATGGACGAGGCTGTCGAAAGTGTTGATATGGTCTATCTTCCCCTTTGTTTTTAGTGGTCCATTTCAGGTACATTTTCTCTAAAATCTTGACCACATTATCCATCCATGAGCTTGTTCTATACTGTAGGTTTTTCTGAAAGGATCTCTGTATGCTGTCTTTGATTGATAGTCTGGCGGTTGTTCCAATAAGTTTTCCTATTATGGTGGCTATCCTTTGTTTCATCCTGTTTTCTAATGATGGCAAATTTGTTTCCATTCTAAGGTTCTCTCTACGCGTCCATATAGGTGCTCCCAGCATTGTTCTCAGAGCATCATTTTGAGACACTTTCCAGTTTCTCCCATTGGTTATCACTGAGGGATGTAAGAGCAAGAGCAGCATAGTCGATGAGTGACCTAACTGCTTGTACGTAGTACATTTTGAGTACTGGTAGAGATGCACCATCTCTAAGACTGGTCAGAGAGCGCAAAGCTGAGTTTCTGGCTTTACAGCGTTGCCGAAGATATTCAATTTCTTGAGTGAATTTCAACTGGTTGTCTATTATGACTCCTAGGTATTGAAAAGAGGTAACCCACTCAATTTCTTGTCCTTGTATTGCGAGTGTGATGTCTTGAGTTCTCATTTTAACGGCCATTGCTTTTGTTTTATTAGCTGTTTATTTCACTGCTATGCGTTCCGCTTCCCTGCTGATAATATCTAGGCATTTTTGTGCATGGTTCCTTGCACCTTTGCCATTGATGATGACCACAAAGTCGTCTGCATAGTTAAGAAGTTTGGCTTTAGGTAGCTTTGAACTTCATGAATTGTTCCATGAGACAGTTGAAGAGGAAGGGGCTTAGTATTCCTCCCTGCGGAGTTCCATTTTCCAACCTCTTTGAGGTCGATGTTTTACCTTGGAATTTGACTTTAGCTTCTCGGTTAAGCAGGCTTCCTTTGGCAAAAGCAAGAGCGTGTCCTTTGATTTCCTTATCCACAAGGCAGCACAGTGTAGCTGGAGCACTGGCTAACTCGAAGGCTTTTTCAAGGTCTAGAAAAATAAGGATTCCAGGTTTGTCATTGATTTTATCCAGGAGGGAGGTAAGGCATTCTGTGGTTCCAACACCTTTTCTGTAAGCAAACATATTTTAGTGTAGTGGATTGACTTTCCATTCAATTCGATTAAGGGCCATTCTTTCTGCAATTTTGGCCAGACAGCTTGTTAATGAGATGGGTCTTGGATTTCCTGGGTCTTTAGGTTTTGGAATGGGAATTATAATTGCACTGTTCCAAGAGAGTGGACGGGTTCTTGTCACCCATACTCTGTTGATGAGATTCAAGAAGGCTTCTTCACCCTTTTCTCCTAGCTTGGCTAGCATGTTGTAATTAGAACTAGAGACTGCTATGGGGAGTATATCTTCGCCAGCTTCAGAGTCAAGGGTGCCGAGTCTGTCCTGTCTGTGGGTGCAGTTTATAGAATTCCTAACACTGATGTGTCCGAATTCAACTCAAACCTTAGAAATCTAATACTTGATAACAGACTGAACAAAAACCACCTAATTATCGCAGGGGACTTTAATATTGACCTCTGCGAGCCAGAACACCCTACTGCTGTTAGCTTCCTCAACTGTATGAATTCCTGCTTCCTCATACCCTTAATCACTAGACCTACTAGAATCACTGATAGCACTGCCACGACTCTAGATCACATCTGGACAAACATAACCTCTCCAGCTTACTTCAGGTATAATCACCGATAGCACTACAGACCATTACCCCACATTTCTCTTAACTAACATTAGCAAACCACCTCTTGAGTCAAGAGAGATACGTTTTAGACTACACAATAAAACTGCTATAGACAATTTTATAACTGCTACTGATAATGTCAACTGGGAGTCCGAGTTAGGTAACATAGAGGACATCAACCTAGCAGTTCAATTTTTTCTTCAAAAAACTCTTAGCCTTTATAATACCCACTGTCCTATGCTTACAAAACAAGTCACAACCAAAAGGCTTAACAATCCCTGGCTTTCAAAGGGAATACTTAAATCTATTAATAATAAACATGACCTTGAGAAGAAGTATAGGTTAGGAATTGTCTCCAAAGAATTCTCAAAGAATTACTCATTATTGCTATCTAAGATAATTAGACGAGCCAAAACAAAATACTACGAAGATAAATTTACCCAAATAAAGAGCAACATTAAACAAACTTGGAGAACAATTTCACAAATATTGGGATCAAAGAAGTCTTTAAATAACAAACCGACTCTCCTGTCTAATAACGATGGTCAGCTTTCAGCCTCTGATTCTGCTATTGAGTTCAATAGGTTCTTCTCTTCCATTGGTTCATCCCTTGCTAATGATATTCCATCTTCCAGTACTGACATTAAGGACTATCTTACAGGGAACTATCCACAGTCTCTGTACCTAAAGCCTATTAATTCCACTGACGTCAATGAGATAATCCTTTCCCTTAAAACCAAGTCTAGTGCCCTTGAGGAGATACCAACTTTAATCTACAAAAAAGCCTCCAGATCTTTAGCCCCTGCTATTGCTTTGCTCTTCAACAAGTCACTTGAATCTCCAAACCTTTCCAGATATTCTAAAAAAGCGAGAGTAACGCCTGTCCACAAATGTGGTGATCTCACAGATGTTAACAACTACAGACCTATATCAATCCTGCCAAACTTGTCAAAAATTTTTGAAAAACTAATCTATAAGCAGCTTTACTCATATCTAGCCAAACTCAATATACTTAGCCCTTGCCAATATGGCTTCAGACCCAAAAAAAGCACTAACGATGCACTTATTAGTATGCTTAACTCGATTCATACAGCTCTTGATAAAAATGAGTTCCCTGTTGGGTTATTTGTGGACCTGCGTAAAGCTTTCGATACTGTCAACCACCAAAACCTTCTTCTTAAATTACATCATTATGGTGTCAGAGGACACTCCCTTCAATACCTCAAATCCTACCTTACTGACAGGCTCCAATGTGTTTCTGTGAATAATACAATTTTCTCCCACCCTACCCATCAACATTGGTGTTCCCCAGGGCAGCATACTTGGCCCTCTCCTCTTTCTCATCTACATTAATGACCTTCCAAATGCCTCCCAACACCTCAAACCAATTCTATTTGCTGATGACACAACCTTCATTTACTCCAGTCCTGATCCCCTTGCTCTAAATGCCACAGTAAATACTGAGCTAAATAAAGTCCATCTGTGGCTAACTGCCAACAAACTCACCCTTAACATTGACAAAACTTTCTATATTCTGTTTGGCAATAAATCCTCTAATCAAATAAATCTCAAAATAAACAATACCCAAATTTGTAACAAATTAGATTGCAAATTCCTTGGCATTTTCATTGACCACAAGCTGAATTTCCAGGGACACATTCTAAACATATCAAAAAAAGTTTCAAAAACTGTGGGCATTCTTTCTAAGATCAGATATTATGTACCACGCCCTGCCCTGGTGACTCTCTATTACTCCCTTATCTATCCATATCTCAACTATGGTATTTGTGCTTGGGGCTCTACTACCCAAAATCACTTACGTCCTCTAATTACTCAACACAAAGCTGCTATTAGGACAATATCCAATTCTGGCCCCAGACATCACTCGGTACCCCTACTCAAATCTCTGAATATGTTAGACATTAAGTCACTGCACATTCTCTCATGTGTATTATACATATATAAAACGCTAAACTATAATGCCAATCCTGATCTCAAAAGCTTCATAGAAGGTTGTAACAGAACCCATGAGCACCACACCAGAAATAAATACAGTTTTGATATTCCTAGAGTACGACTTAATCAAACCAGAAATGCTCTACAAATCAAGGGGCCCAGAATGTGGAATGACCTTCCCAACCATGTTAAAGACTGTACCTCTCTCAACCAGTTTAAATTAAAAACGAAACTATACCTAATAAATTCCCTGTAACCTACCTTACCCCTCTGTTGTCAACCCATGTATGGTTTTTTTTTTGTGTGTGTGTGTTTTTTCAAATCAACGCTGTTTGAATGTAATTTTCTGTAATAATTTGTAATTGTATTTGTGCTGTTTTTTCAACAATGTTCCCCCCTCTTTTACCTCTATTTTTATTTGTACTCAACACATTTTATTCTTTTTACCCATTAGTTTTAAGCTTTAGTCATTAGTGTTTTTTCCTGCCCGAAACGCTTTGCGTAATAGTGGCTTTAGGCATTGTATGTACTAGCTCTATCTATAAAGCCAACAAACATTGTAAAATCTCTTTATGTATGTACCTTTACCTAAATAAAAATTATTATTATTATTATTATTATTATTATTAATTATTATTATTATTATTGTATGTGATTTTGTCCTCGCCTGGAGCTGTATTTTTAGTTTTCTTTGTAGCACTTCTGAGTTCTTTTAGATTGAAAGGTTGGTCTAGTTCGTCAGGTAAGGCTAAAGCATCATCTATTTTTTTCCATCTTGCTGCTTGAATTCTTTGTTGGTGAGTCAGAGTTGCTTGAGGAAGTTGAGTTGAATTGGCTCTTGAAGCAAATAGATTTGCTAGCCTTTCTGCTTCTTGCTCTGGATGAACATGGTGCGGCGGAGCAGGAGGCGATTTTCCTTTGGCCTTGTTGATCTGCCTCCAGATGTCGCCCAAGGACGTATGATGATTTAGCTTGGCACACCACTCGAGCCATTTTTTCTTCTCTTATTTTTGCTGTTTCTTCGTGCACATGATCTCGGACAGCTCTAAGTAGATTAGCTTCGGTTCTATCTCTTCTGAAATTCTTTCGTGCACGATTTAGTCTGTTATGTAGCTCTTTGAACCTATCACAGTAATACCAATGGTCCTTGTGTTGTTGGGTAATTGTTTTCCTCTTGGGGATGGCGTGATTTGCTGCTCTTTGTATTGCATTTACTAAATCTTTTTCCATTTCTTCAGTGTTGTCAGGAGGAGTGTAGTTTTGGTGCCAAGTTTCGAGAGCTTCCTGAAACTTCGTCCAATCTGCCTAGATAAAGTCCCATCCGGGCTCGGGAGCTGGAGGTCTAGGAGGTAGTGCTATATTAATAACTGTTTTTGTAGCAAAGTGGTCACTAGTCAGAACAGGATCCACTGACCAATGACACAACTCATAAACACTGGTGGAAACAAACGTGAGATCCAACTTTCCCCCACCAGTGTGGGTTGGTTCCGTCGAATTAAGCAGACTGATTTCTGGCACTTCATCCAAAAGGTGTTCAATATGTCTTCCGTTGGCGTCGGTTCTTGAGGAATCAAGTAGTAATTCACTATGAGCGTTGAAGTCGCCCAGAGATGATAGCAGGTGTAGTGACTGGTATTTCAAAGATTGTTGAGAGATCCATGTCATGTTCTCTCTGACTCTTGTATACATTGAAAATGGACAGCGTTGAGTTCCTCATAGTGAGCTTAACTCCCATAATTTCGACGTTCTCGCCACAGTTGGGCAGGTCTGTGATTGCCGTGGCATTGATATGATTTCTTACTAGAATTGAAATGCCTCTGGTGCCACCTTGTGCCATAGGGCAGTGGAATCCTTGATATTCTGGGATATTGATATTTCTGCCAGTCCTGGTGAGTGTTTCTTGGAGTAGAACAATGTCAATGCTGTCCTTGAAAAGCACTGCTCTGAGTGTTTGTGTTTTGCTTTTGAATCCTTCAATATTCCATTGTATAATTTTGAGATTGTCTATTTTTCCGTTATAGTGGATTCATTGAATCCATGGTTTTTACAGTACTGGTTTTCCTGACGGTTTATGTCTTCTTGGCTGGAGTGGAGACTTTCTTATTGATGGGTGAGGAGACTCTTGGTTGGGTTGAAGCGTCTTTGCTACATTCAGCTACTGGGGCATTTGATGATGTAGGGATCATCATTTCTGCTTGGGAGGTCTTGGAGTCAACGGCAGGTATGTTCGTTTTGCTGCCTTGATCTATTCTGTTGCTGTTTCTTAGTGGAGTAGTGCTTCTTTGTTTCCTCCAGTTGCTGGAGGCCCTGTCCTTGCTCAGACTAGAAGGATTTGGTGCGTCAGACTGCTGCTGATCTTCATTTATTCGGACTTGCCGAGGGGTGTACCACTGGCTTTTTACCGAGGGTCTGGTCGATTGGAGTCTAGAAGTTGTTACTTTGGGTTGCTGGGTTGATCCGAAAGCTTGTATTCTTTTTACCCTTTCTGAACATCGTTTGTTCCAGGCGTGATGAGTATCCCCGCAGTTCGGGCATTTTGCTTTCGTTTGTTTGCCTTCTTTGTGCAGATTCTTGCATATGTGTCTATTAACCTTGTTTAAATTACTAATCAAGCTGTCAATGTAATCAATCAGAGCTTTAATATAACAATATGCTTTAATATACCTACTTATCTCTCTCATCTCATTTTTCTCTTGTAATGTATCTTTATCATTTATCAATTCTGATTGATATTACCTACTTAAAATTATCTGCTAGTTTAAGGACCTGCCCGAAACGCTGTGCGTACTAGTGGCTTTACAAGAATGTAAATACTGTACTATCCAATGTATTCTCACAAACCCAATGTACCTTCTTGTATATATATAAATAAATAAATAAATAAATAAATATATAAATAAATAAATAAATAAATAAATAAATATGTCGTTATTGTGGAGTTCGCGACATACACCACATCGTTCCGGGTCTCTGCAGCCATCTTTGTGGTGGCCGAAGCGCTGACATCTGTAACAGCGCATGGGTTCTGGGTTGTACAGTCTCAGCCTGAATTGACCATAGATGCCAACACTCAGAGTGTTGATGCGAGGTCCTTTTATTGTTACAAGAACCTGTCTCGTTTCTATATTGTTGTGCTTGCATCTTTCCGCCGTTGTGACATTTGGGCATTCTAGGAGTCTGTTTGCATGAACTTCGACCGGGAAATTTTTAACTATCATTTTGGTGATTTTTTCTTCTGGTTTCAGTTCCACTAGGTGTTCTGTGTTCCTGAGGTTTGTGATTATATCCGGATTAGCTGTGGATATGTTATATCTACCTCTAATGTCGGGCTTGGCTCTAAGTTCTGATCCTGGATTGTCGACCGAATTGTATTTGTGCTGCTTTTTCAGCCATGCTTCCCCCTTTTTATCTCTTTTTTTTATTTGTTCACAACTCATTTTATTCTTTATGCTCAATTAGTATTAAGCTTTAGTCATTTAAGATTTTCATGCCCAAAACGCTTTGCGTAATAGTGGCTTTAGGCATTGTATGTACTAGCCCTATCTATAAATCCATCACTTTTTGTAAAATCTCTTGTATGTATGTATCTTACCTAAATAAACATTTGATTTGATTTGATTTGATTTGATTTGATTTGATTCTTTTCCAGTGCGGCAATATAAGCATAAGTGGGACCATCTACTGTTTTTTTGGTCTTGAATATGGTCCTTGGCATTTTTTTGGATGCTGCTCTTGAGTTCTGGTTGGCTTCTAGTTTGGGTTCTTTGGACGTTTCTTCGGTTCTTCTTCGTTTGTTTGCCTTTCCGTTGCCTACAAGTTGCCACGGTGCTTCGTTTAGGGTTGGGTCGTCTTCAGCAATTTTCCTTGCTCTTACTACTAGATCACTGTGTCCTTCTGACGTTAATAATTCAAGAAGGATGGTTAGGAAAGTCATATCCTGGGGAGACATGGCTACACCGTACTAAAAGAGAAACTGAGGGAGTGACTGTAACTGCATGTGTACTGCTACACTAAGCGCCCACTCAATTTATTAGGTAGTGCTTCGTTTTTATCTTAAACTGGTTGAGAGAGGTATAATCTTTAACATGATTGGGAAGGTCCTTCCACATTCTGGGTCCCTTGATTTGTAGAGCATTTCTAGTTTGATTAAGTCGTACTCTTGGAATATCAAAACTGTATTTGTTTCTGGTGTGGTGCTCATGGGTTCTGTTACAACCTTCAATGAAGCTTTTGAGGTCAGGATTGGCATTACAGTTCAGCGTTTTATATATGTATAATATACATGAAAGAATGTGCAGTGACTTAAGGGACCTATTTGATAACTCAAGATACCGTTCAATACTGTCTTTATTTACTGCAGCCTTAGCAAGGGCGTCAACTTTGTCATGTTCCTGCATGCCAATGTGAGAAGGAATCCACATTTTTATATTTACCCTCTTGCTAAGTATATATCTACGTCTAGCTTCCAAGACAAGCACGTTATTACTTGATTGCAAACTGTTTATTGCTCGTAGTGAGGATAGGGAGTCAGAAATAATTAAGCTGTCTACTTCAGTGTTGTCAATAATTTCGAATGCTACCAGTATCGCTACCAACTCGGCTTGCATTGTGGACGCCCAGTTACTAATTCGGATATTTCTTTGAATTGTGCTGCCATCGGGCTGATGAGCAATAACAGCACTTCCTGCCCTCCCTGTAGCTGTATTGAGTGATCCGTCAGTGTATATGGTCTGTGCAATGTTGTTTTCAGCTTGTATATTGTGAATGTGTTCCATAGTGCTTAATTTAGCAGCAAGCTGAGCATGAGGGTTGCTTGTGATTAGTTTCTTGGTGGGGTATGCAGGGGTCAGGATGTCAAAAGGTACTATCTGCCAGGGTGGAAGGAAGTACTGTACTCTTTCATCTGTATATACATCGTGCAGTCCCATCATTTTAATATGAGTGGCAGTTCTTTGAATCCATTTAGACTCGCTAGTTCCATTTCGTATGTGTTCTAACAGTGCAACTGACACAATGTTGTTTTTGTTATCACGCAGCAGCTTTAGTCCCATCATAAGATTAATTTCAAATATTCTATCTTTAATGCTAAGTATATTTAATTCTTTCCGCATGTTGAGAACTTTGGTAGTTATAGGACAGCCAAGTATAATTCTGAGTGCTTCATTTTGCATTTTTTCCAGTCTATTAATACTTTTGCCATTCTGCAGGACCAAAGCTGGTGCATGATAGTCTATCAGAGACTTTATATACGCTAAATACATCATTCTTGATATTCTAATATTAACACCATATTTCGGGCTGTACCCCACTACAGTTCTGAGAGCCTTGAGTCTGTCTCTACATTGTTGATGTAACTTATTGACTGCAGTTGAGGTACAAGGGACGACGTTTCGGTCCTTCCTGGACCATTTTCAAGTCGATACAATCGATCGTCGATACGATCGTCCCTTCACCTTCTAGTGTGTGGTCTGGTCAACAATTGAGCGTTACCAGGGCAGGGCGAATAACATAATAGGCTAATATAATTATCTTCTGTCTTCTTTCTTCTTGAATTCCAGTAATGTACGCACAAACAATAACTCATGCCCGAAACGCTTTGCGTAATAGTGGCTTTAGGCATTGTATGTACTAGCTATACCTATAAGTTAAACAATCCTTGTAAATATTTATTGTATGTATGTACCTTACCTAAATAAAATTGTATTGTATTGTATTGTATTGTATAGTTGGCATATTCGCGAGGCGTCATTAATTTATTTATTTATTTATTTATTTATGCATATACAAGAATGTACATAAGGAATGTGAGGATACAAATATGGTAATTACAGTCTTGTAAAGCCACTAGCACGCGAAGCGTTTCGGGCAGGTCCTTAATCTAAGAAAATTTTAAGGAGGTAAATACTTGCAAAATTTATAGACAAAAAAATGATAACAGATTACATGAAATGAAAAAAAAAGATGAGAGAAAATTGTAGGTACAGTATATTAAAACACATAGGTAGCTAAGATTGATTGCAATGACAGCTTGAATGGTAGTTGACAAAAATTGGTAGGCACAATACAGCAGAAACAATATAAGATTGATTGCAATGACAGCTTGAATGGTAGTTGACAAAAATTGGTAGTCACAATACAGCATATGGCTAGCACATAAAAGAAGACAGCAATGAACACAATGATAAGGTTGTTTGATATTACATAAAAATTAGGAGATTGGGTAACACTAGGTACAGAGCAAATTTAAAGCTCAGTGTAGGAAACTAAGAAGATGAAGTTAGGTACTTTTTGGTTTTGCTTTTAAATAAGGCAAAAGTTTTACAGTTTTTAAATTCACTAGGGAGTGAGTTCCATAGACTAGGTCCCTTAATTTGCATAGAGTGTTTACACAGATTAAGTTTGACCCTGGGGATATCAAAGAGATATTTATTTCTGGTGTGGTGATAATGGGTCCTATTACATCTGTCCAGGGAGAGTTTCAGAGCATGGTTTGCATTTAAGAACAGGGTTTCGTAAATGTAGTTGACACAAGAGAATGTGTGGAGGGAGTTAATATTTAGCAAGTTTAGGGATTTAAACAAGGGAGCTGAGTGTTGTCTGAAAGCAGAGTTAGTTATTATTCTGATAGCAGATTTTTGCTGTGTGATGATGGGCTTAAGGTCGTTTGCAGTGGTAGACCCCCATGCACAGATACCATAATTAAGATAGGGGTAGATTAGTGCATAATATAGTGAGAGGAGAGCAGAGTTAGGAACATAATATCTGATTTTGGAGAGTATACCAACTGTCTTAGAGACTTTCTTACTTATGTGTTGAATGTGGGTGCTGAAGTTGAGTCTCTTGTCTAGGAATAGGCCAAGAAACTTGCCATCATTTTTATTACTGATGTTAATGTTGTCTATTTGTAGCTGAATTGCATTTGATGATTTGCTTCCAAATAAGATGTAGTAAGTCTTTTCGATGTTTAATGTTAGTTTGTTCGTTGACATCCATAAGTGGAATTTTTTTAATTCATTATTCACAACATTATTTAGTGTATGTGGGTTGAGGTTTGAATAGATAAGGGTAGTATCGTCAGCAAACAATATAGGTTTGAGAATATTAGAGACATTAGGCAGATCGTTTATATATATAAGGAATAGAAGAGGTCCTAAGATGCTGCCCTGTGGCACTCCAACGGTAATTGGTAGAGTGGAAGAAGTTGTATCATTGATGGTTACATATTGGTGTCTGTCACTAAGATAGGATCGGATGTAGTCAAGGGCAAGGCCTCGGATTCCATAATGCTGGAGTTTAAGTAAGAGGTAGTTGTGATTAACAGTATCAAAGGCTTTTCTTAGGTCAATGAAGAGTCCAATCGGAAACTCAGTTTTGTCAAGGGCTGAGTAGATAACGTCAAGGAGACTAATGATTGCATCGTTGGTGCTCTTTTGGGACCGGAAGCCAAACTGGCAGGGGCTGAGTATGTCGAATTTTACGAGGTAGGAATAGAGCTGTTTGTAAATAATTTTTTCAAATATTTTTGATAGAATGGGTAGATTTGATATTGGTCTATAATTGTTTATGTCCGCCGGATTGCCTCCTTTATGGACTGGCGTTACTCTTGCTTTTTTGAGGATATCAGGGAAGGTGTGACACTTATATAGATTTGTTGAACAGTAGTGCTATGGGTGGGGCAAGGGCATGGGAGGCTCTCTTGTACACAATGGACGGAATTTCACTGGTGTTCCCTGCCTTGGTTTTTAGAGAGTGTATGATGGACACAACATCTGCCGGGCTGATTGGTGAAAGGAGAAGAGAGTTTGGATAGCTGCCTGAGAGATATGTGTTAATATGTGTCTGAGTCTGTGGGATTTTACTGGCAAGATTAGCACTAACCGATGAAAAGAAACTATTAAATTCATTTGCCATTTCTAAATCAGTTGACGGTATATCCCCATCCTTGTAGAGTTTTTTTGGTTATGTGAGTGTTGTTTAGTTCCTAGGATACTAGAGATTGTTTTCCAAGTGCTTTTCATGTTGCCTTTTGCTTCATTGAATCTATTCACATAATATGCAAGTTTTGCCTTTCTTATGATACTGGTAAGCATTGATGAGTACCTTTTAGCTACTTCCTTTGAAACTAGGCCAATCCTAACTTTCTTTTCACATTCATGTTTCTTGTTGATTGAGTTGAGAATGCCACTTGTGAGCCATGGATTGTTTAATCTTTTGTCAGTTACTTGCTTGGTAAGAAGGGGACAATGATGGTTGTAGAGGCTTAGAGTTTTGGAGAGGAAGAGATTAGCTAATGAATTTATATCATGGGTATTATTGAATTCAGAATCCCAGTTAATATTGTGAAGTGCCTCTGTAAGATTGTCTAAAGCTGATTCACTGTGTAGCCTAAATGAAAGTTTCTTGCTTTTTGGTGGTGTTATGTCCATGTTCGCTATGAGAAAGGTAGGATAGTGGTCAGTTGTTCTGTCGTAGATTATACCAGATACAAGGGGAGCTGTTATGTTTGTCCATATGTGGTCCAAGGTAGTGGCTGATGTTTGAGTGACTCGGGTAGGTTTGGTGATTGTGGGGATTAGCATACAGGAGTTCATGCTGTTAAGGAAATAGTCAACTTGAGAGCAATTTTGTTGACCCAGGTCAATATTAGAGTCTCCTCCCAGAATGATGTGGTTTTTGTTGAGATTGTTGTTTATAATAAGATTCCTTAGGTTGTCTGAGAAAGAAGCTATGTTAGTATTAGGAAATCTATAGATGGCTCCAATAGTCAAAGAGGATTTAAGGGATTTAATTGTAAACTGAGCAAAAGTATATTCACCGTAGTCATCTCTGTCACTAATAACACTGTTGCAGATAAATGTATCTCGGTAATATATAGCTGTGCCACCACCTTTTTTATTAGGCCTACAGTTATGAATGGCTTTATAACCAGCTAAGTTGTAGAGTTGGGTATAGTCTTTATTTCGCCAAGTTTCTGTTAAAATAATGAACGATAGGTTAGTACCTAGTGCTGTGAGTAATGCATTTATATCGTCAAAATGTTTACCAAGTGATCTAACATTTTGGTTATAAACTGATAGACAGGTGCTATTTTGGAGTTTGTTTTTAGCCTGGTGTGCTGTGAAATACTTGCAATAATGATGATCAATGTGCTGGTTGGTGTAGATATGAGACAGAAGATTTTGATCAGGATCAATATCAGTGTGCATAGAGATGCAGAGGGATCACGATACAAGATACACGATAAAGCAAAACACAAGAATAAAAGCAAATACAATAAAATAGTAACAATTTAGAAGTAAAATAAAGATCCAATAGATAGCCAGGGAGGACACAGAAGTTACATAAAATAAAAAACAAAAAATCAGTAGAGACTGACAATATAAATGTAAAATAAAAAATAATAAGAAAAATAATAATCATAAAAAAATGATCTTGAAGATAATTAGCTTAGTAATGGTTAATTAACAGGGTAATAAAAAACCCTAGGTTTAGTGACAAGGGGATTAACTAAGAACAAATAATTAAGAGTATAAAACAGGCAAAGATGACAAACAAAAAAATAAAATAAAAATAAAAATAAACACCTTTGGAAAGGAAAGGCAGAGCTTAAGTACACTTTGGTTGTATGTGAGACTACAAATTATGTTCTGGTTATTCAGCTGATATCCCACAGTCATCCAGGAAAGAAGTGAGGTGTGCTTCAGTGGTTATGACATAAGTTTTTCCAGAGTCAGTCTTCCTAGCTATTATTTTACCATCGCGCACAAAACAATGTTTAATAGCAGTGGATCTTTTGCAAATTCCACGTAGTTTAAAAAAGAGATTTTGTCTGAATCTGGTAAGACATTCGTTCACATAAACATTGGATTTCCTAGCGACTGCAGCAGTGATAAGGTCTGACTTGCGGGAGCAGCTATCTAACTTCACACGTATCCTTCTGTTGTTTGTACCAGATGATTTGGTACCCACTCTATAAGCTGACTTAATGTCTCTTGCTTCGATTGAATAATTCAACTTAGTACGCAATTCCTGGATCACGATAGCAGTGCAGTCTTCTTCATAGAAGGTTGTAACAGAACCCATGAGCACCACACCAGAAATAAATACAGTTTTGATATTCCTAGAGTACGACTTAATCAAACCAGAAATGCTCTACAAATCAAGGGGCCCAGGATAAATAAATATGTTTATTCAGGTAAGGTACATACATACAAGTGATGTTACATTAATGGATTGATATATAGATAGAGCTAGTACATACAATGCCTAAAGCCACTATTACGCAATGCGTTTCGGGCAAGAAAAACATTAATATCTAGAACTTAATACTAATTGAGCATAAAGAATAAAAAGTGTTGAAAACAAATACAAATAAAGATAAAAAAAGGGGGAACATGACTGAAAAAGCATCACAAATACAATAGGTTGACAAACAGTGTTGATTAAAAAAAAAATAATAATAATAAAATAAAATAACAGACATGGGTTGACAATAAAGGAGTGAGGTGGGTTACAGGGAATTTATTAGGTAGTGTTTAGTTTTTATCTTAAACTGGTTGAGAGAGGTACAGTCTTTAACATGGTTGGGAAGGTCATTCCACATTCTGGGTCCCTTGATTTGTAGAGCATTTCTAGTTTGATTAAGTCGTACTCTAGGAATATCAAAACTGTATTTATTCCTGGTGTGGTGCTCATGGGTTCTGTTACAACCTTCAATGAAGCTTTTGAGGTCAGAATTGGCATTACAGTTCAGCGTTTTATATATGTATAATACACAAGAGAGAATGTGCAGTGACTTAATATCTAACATATTCAGAGATTTGAGTAAGGGTACCGAGTGCTGTCTGGGGCCAGAGTTGGATATTGTCCTAATAGCAGCTTTGTGTTGGGTAATGAGAGGACGTAAATGATTTTGGGTAGTAGAACCCCAAGCACAAATACCATAGTTGAGGTATGGATAGATGAGGGAGTAATAGAGAGTAACCAGGGCAGGGCGGGGTACATAATATCTGATCTTAGAAAGAATGCCAACAGTTTTTGAAACTTTTTTTGATATATTTAGAATGTGACCCTGGAAATTCAGCTTGTGGTCGATGAGAACGCCAAGGAATTTGCCATCTAATTTGTTACAAATTTGGGTATTGTTTATTTTGAGATTTATCTGATTAGAGGATTTATTGCCAAACAGAATATAAAACGTTTTGTCAATGTTAAGGGTGAGTTTGTTGGCAGTTAGCCAAAGATGGACTTTCTCTAGCTCAGTATTTACTGTGGCATTTAGAGCAAGGGGGTCAGGACTGGAGTAAATGAAGGTTGTGTCGTCAGCAAATAGAATTGGTTTGAGGTGTTGGGATGCATTTGGAAGGTCATTAATGTAGATGAGAAAGAGGAGAGGGCCAAGTATGCTGCCCTGAGGAACACCAATGTTGATGGGTAGGGTGGGAGAAATTGTATTATTCACAGAAACATACTGGAGCCTGTCAGTAAGGTAAGAATTGAGGTATTGCAGGGAGTGTCCTCTGACTCCATAATGATGTAATTTAAGAAGAAGGTTTTGATGGTTGACAGTGTCAAAAGCCTTACGCAGGTCCACAAATAACCCAACAGGAAACTCCTTTTTATCAAGAGCTGCATGAATTAAGTTAATCATACTAATAAGTGCATCGTTAGTGCTTTTTTTGGGTCTGAAGCCATATTGACAAGAGCTAAGTATATTGTGTTTGGCTAGAAAAGAGTAAAGCTGCTTGTAGATTAGCTTTTCGAATATTTTTGACAAGTTAGGCAGGATTGATATAGGTCTGTAATTGTTAACATCAGTGAGATCACCACATTTGTAGACAGGGGTTACCCTTGCTTTTTTTAGAATGTCAGGAAAGGTTTGGAGTTCAAGTGACTTGTTGAAGAGCAATGCAATAGCAGGGGCTAGAGATCTGGAGGCTTTTTTGTAAATTAAAGTTGGTATCTCCTCGAGGGCACTAGACTTGGTTTTAAGGGAAAGGATTATTTCATTGACATCAGTGGAACTAGTAGGCTTTAGGTACAGAGACTGTGGATAGTTACCTGTAAGATAGTCCTTAACATCAGTACAGGAAGATGGAATATCATTTGCAAGGGATGACCCAATGGAAGAGAAGAACCTATTGAACTCAATAGCAGAATCAGAGGCTGAAAGCTGACCAACGTTATTGGAAAGGAGTGTTGGTTTGTTAATAAATAAATAAATAAATAAATATGTTTATTCAGGTAAGGTACATACATACAAGTGATGTTACATTAATGGATTGATATATAGATAGAGCTAGTACATACAATGCCTAAAGCCACTATTACGCAATGCGTTTCGGGCAAGAAAAACATTAATATCTAGAACTTAATACTAATTGAGCATAAAGAATAAAAGGTGTTGAAAACAAATACAAATAAAGATAAAAAAAAGGGGGAACATGACTGAAAAAGCAGCACAAATACAATAGGTTGACAGTGTTGATTAAAAAAAATAATAATAATAAAATAAAATAACAGACATGGGTTGACAATAAAGGAGTGAGGTGGGTTACAGGGAATTTATTAGGTAGTGTTTAGTTTTTATCTTAAACTGGTTGAGAGAGGTACAGTCTTTAACATGGTTGGGAAGGTCATTCCACATTCTGGGTCCCTTGATTTGTAGAGCATTTCTAGTTTGATTAAGTCGTACTCTAGGAATATCAAAACTGTATTTATTCCTGGTGTGGTGCTCATGGGTTCTGTTACAACCTTCAATGAAGCTTTTGAGGTCAGGATTGGCATTACAGTTCAGCGTTTTATATATGTATAATACACAAGAGAGAATGTGCAGTGACTTAATATCTAACATATTCAGAGATTTGAGTAAGGGTACCGAGTGATGTCTGGGGCCAGAGTTGGTTATTGTCCTAATAGCAGCTTTGTGTTGGGTAATGAGAGGACGTAAATGATTTTGGGTAGTAGAACCCCAAGCACAAATACCATAGTTGAGGTATGGATAGATGAGGGAGTAATAGAGAGTAACCAGGGCAGGGCGGGGTACATAATATCTGATCTTAGAAAGAATGCCAACAGTTTTTGAAACTTTTTTTGATATATTTAGAATGTGACCCTGGAAATTCAGCTTGTGGTCGATGAGAACGCCAAGGAATTTGCCATCTAATTTGTTACAAATTTGGGTATTGTTTATTTTGAGATTTATCTGATTAGAGGATTTATTGCCAAACAGAATATAAAACGTTTTGTCAATGTTAAGGGTGAGTTTGTTGGCAGTTAGCCAAAGATGGACTTTCTCTAGCTCAGTATTTACTGTGGCATTTAGAGCAAGGGGGTCAGGACTGGAGTAAATGAAGGTTGTGTCGTCAGCAAATAGAATTGGTTTGAGGTGTTGGGAGGCATTTGGAAGGTCATTAATGTAGATGAGAAAGAGGAGAGGGCCAAGTATGCTGCCCTGAGGAACACCAATGTTGATGGGTAGGGTGGGAGAAATTGTATTATTCACAGAAACATACTGGAGCCTGTCAGTAAGATAAGATTTGAGGTATTGCAGGGAGTGTCCTCTGACTCCATAATGATGTAATTTAAGAAGAAGGTTTTGATGGTTGACAGTGTCAAAAGCCTTACGCAGGTCCACAAATAACCCAACAGGAAACTCCTTTTTATCAAGAGCTGCGTGAATTAAGTTAATCATACTAATAAGTGCATCAGAGTAAAGCGGCTTGTAGATTAGCTTTTCGAATATTTTTGACAAGTTAGGCAGGATTGATATATGTTATTTAAAATCTTCTTTGATCCCAATATTTGTGCTCCAAGTTTTTTTAATGTTGCTCTTTATTTGGGTAAATTTATCTTCATAGTATTTAGTTTTGGCTCGTCTAATTATTTTAGATAGCAATAACGAGTAATTCTTTGAGAATTCTTTGGAGACTGTTCCTAGCCTATACTTCTTCTCAAGGTCGTGTTTTTTGTTAATGGATTTAAGTATTCCCTTTGTAAGCCAAGGATTGTTAAGTCTTTTGCTTGTGACTTGTTTTGTAAGCATAGGACAGTGGGTGTTATAAAGGCTAAGAGTTGTTTGTAGAAAAGATTTCACTGCTAGGTTGATGTCCCCTATGTTACCTAACTCGGACTCCCAGTTGACATTATCAGCAGCAGTTATAAAATTGTTTATAGCAGTTTCATTGTGCAGCCTAAAGCTTAACTCCCTTGTCTCTAGAGGTGGTTTGCTAATGTTAGTTAAGAGAAATGTGGGGTAATGGTCTGTAGTGCTATCGGTGATTATACCTGAAGTAAGCGGATAGGTTATGTTGGTCCAGATGTGATCTAGAGTCGTAGCAGTACTATCAGTGATTCTAGTTGGTCTAGTGATTAAGGGTATGAGGAGGCAGGAATTCATACAGTTGAGGAAGCTAACAGCAGTAGGGTGTTCAGGCTCGCAGAGGTCAATATTAAAGTCCCCTGCGATAATTAGATGGTTTTTGTTCAATCTGTTATCTAGTATTAGATTTCTAAGGTTTGAGTTGAATTCAGACACATCAGTGTTAGGAATTCTATAGACTGCACCCACAGACAGGACAGACTCGGCACCCTTGACTCTGAAACTGGCGAAGATATACTCCCCACAGCAGTCTCTAGTTCTAATTATTTTTAAGCATGTTAGTTCTTGGTGGTAGTAAAGAGCAGTACCACCACCTCTCTGCATTTGACGACAGTTGTGAATTGCTGAGTAGTTAGGCATGTTAAAGAGTTGAGTATTATCCTCTTTCAACCACGTTTCAGTAAGTATAATAAAAGAGAATTTGTTGTCAATAGTTTCAATCAAGGCACTAACATCATCGAAGTGTTTACCTAGGGATCTAACGTTCAAGTTGATTACAGAGATATTGAGATTATCTGTTAATACATTGTTTACATCATGTGCTGTAAAATATCTGCAATTTTGATCATTGAAGTGATGATTGTCATAGATAGTGGATAAGAGGTTTAGTTCTGGGTCTATACTCAAGTTCAAGTTCAAGTATGTTTATTGAGACAAGAAAAAAATACATCTCAAAGGGATAGAGTAGCTTAGGCTATTTCTACCCCCCAAAAAAATACTTGTCTGCATAAAAAGGCTGATTGCAGGAAAACAAGGTAAGAATGGCAAATTACAAAATAGAAAACAAAGAAAAAAGTAGATTAAAAATTCTAAAGTAAAATAAACTTAATGGTAATTTTAAGTAAAAAGAGAAAAAAAAAACTTAATGGGAACTAGGAATGTAAAAAATTAACTAGAATAATTAATAACAATAGATGACCAAAAAAGTAAAAAAAACAATTATGAAATCTATAAGATAATAAGCTAGCTTACTATACTATTATAAGTACACTATAATTGAATACTAAAGTTACACTAAAACAAACTGAGGTAGTTTAAATAGAGATACACTCAGGAACATTGGATAATGAAGTTAATACTAGAGGACACAGGCAAAGCCAGTGTACTATGGAACATGGGAGTAAAAAGAAAAAAAAAGACAATAATAAAGATGACAATATTATTCTTTTTTTTTTTTTTTTCAAACTAAAGTTAAAACCTTTTGAAGGGAAAGGCAGAGCTAGAGTACACAAAGGTAGTTATATGAGATTATAATCTGAATTCAGGCTATACAGCAGCTATCCCACAGTCACTGAGGAAAGAATTAAGGTGAGCTTCTGTGGTTATTGAATAGGTTTTTCCAGTGTCAGTCCTCCTAGCTATAATTTTACCATCTCGCACAAAACAGTGTTTAATTGTAGGGGAATTTTTGCAGAAGCCACGCAGTTTAAAAAAGAGATTTTGCCTGCACCTGGTCAGACATTCATTCACATAAACTTATTATTAGTTTATGTGAATAATATCATTCACATAAACTTATTATTAGAACACTTATTAGTGTTCTTGAGAATGCTTAATTCTTGTTTGAGGTTGACGACTGTGGTAGATAGATCTTGATTGTTCTTGTGTAAGTCTACAACTTCATTCTGCAAAGATAATAATGAGCCTTGCAGGTTCATTATTAAGGCCGACTGCTCTTTGATTACTGTCATTTGATCTTCATGCACTTGAGTTAATAACTTGAGCCAAGGGTTATCAGCAAAGCGCTTGAAGTCAGAACAAGGGGCAGTAGCTCGTTTAAGTTGATCCATATGGCTACCTAATTGTTGCATGGCCCGTGTCAGAGACGGCGCTGCGCCCAGCTGAGATTGTTTGTTATTGTTGACGGGGGGAGAGTCGGTACCCCCCACGGCGGCCACCGAGGGGGAGATAGCTGAACTAATCATGTTGTTAGCCTGGCTAGTAGGGTTATTCTTGTTAGGTGTGCTATCTTTCTTAAGGGTCTTACCGGCCTTACTTTGCATGATAGCAGGATAAATGTAGGCAGGAACAAATAGGGAAGACTCGTTGATAGGCAGCAGTGAACGTCGGGTACAGCTTCTTAGCTCCAGGGAGCAACACTAATGAGGTCGAAATGAGAGAATTACGGTTTGGTCTTGTTGGTTTTTTCAATCACATTTAGGTCACTGTGTACTTAGCTGCCTTCGGGTGATGCTACATCATTTGTTGGTAGCCGAGAGCTCAAGGATCAGCTGATAAAAGTGGAGGGAGGGCAGGGCCGACAGGTGTTGTTGACGTTCGAAAAATTGTGGAATGACCTTCCCAACCATGTTAAAGACAGTACCTCTCTCAACCAGTTTAAGTTAAAAACGAAGCTATACCTAATAAATTCCCTGTAACCTACCTTACCTCTCTATTGTCAACCCATGTATGTTTTTTTTTTTTTTTTTTTTTTTTTACAAATCAACGCTGTTTTAATGTAATTTTCTGTAATAATTTGTAATTGTATTTGTACTGTTTTTTCAACAATGTTCCCCCCTCTTTTACCTCTATTTTTATTTGTACTCAACGCATTTTTTTCTTTTTACCCATTAGTTTTAAGCTTTAGTCAGTAGTGTTTTTTCCTGCCCGAAACGCTTTGCGTAATAGTGGCTTTAGGCATTGTATGTACTAGCTCTTATCTATAAAGCCAACAAACTTTGTAAAATCTCTTTATGTATGTACCTTTGCCTAAATAAAAATTATTATTATTATTATTATTATTATTATTATTATTCTCTGTCAGTTTCATTGGGAAAATCATGTGATGAGATGATGACAGAATCAAGGAGATTAACGATAAGAAACCTCAATATTACAATCACAATACTCCCATTTTTTTATATTTTCCGAGCACAATCACAGTAAAATTAAATTTTAGGAATTATCTATTGTAATTGACAAATAAGTTTGTGTAAAGCTGTGGCTCGGGACGCCATTATCGGTGCGACGCCTGAATGTTATTGTTCTACGTCACTCGATGTAACATTCCGGGAGGTCGGAGCCTTTGTAACTGTAGGTGCCGTGGCCGTTGAGACGCGAATTACATTCCTACAGTCATCAGGAGGAAAAAACCTTCACCCAACTGCAAGTGTCATACAGACGTAGAAGAGAGACGAACCCATCAGGAGGAAACTCAACCAGGACTGGCTTATGCTCTGACCTGCACCATCATGTCTTCTTCCTGACGCTTCCTGCACTCCCAGCAGGAGGAAACTCAACCAGGACTGGCTTATGCTCTGACCTGCACCATCATATCCCCCTCCTGACGCTTCCTGCACTCCCAGCGGGAGGAAACTCAACCAGGACTGGCTTGTGCTCTGACCTGCATCATCATATCTACCTCCTGACGCTTCCTGCACTCCTTGATTGTGCCCCCAGCAGGAGAGAACTCAACCAGGACTGACCTCTGCTGTGACCTACACCATCATATCTACCTCCTGACGCTTCCTGCACTCATTGATTGTGCCCCTCAGGAGGCGGGAACTCGACTAGGACTGGCCTCTATTGTGATTTACACGAGTTCTTACTTACATTCTTGTAAAGCCACTAGCACACATACCGTTTTGGGAAGGCCCTTAATCTTAATTTTCCCTTGAATTTAACCTGCCAAATCGTTTATCAACTGGGTACCCATTCACTGCTTGGTGAACAGAGGCATACAGTTAAACATTTGCACCTAGTTAATCTTCCCCGGCTAGGATACGAACCCAGACCAAAACACTCGCGAAGTGCAGGCAAGTGTCTTCACTCACCCCGGAGGAGTACTTGCACCTTCATATCTCCTTCCTAACACCTACACTCCTTGATAGTGTTCCTAGAATTAGATAACTCCACCAGGTCTGGCCTCTGTTGTGACCATCTGTACCTTTATATCTGCCCCCTGAGGCTTCCTGCACTCTTTGATTGTGCTCCCTGCAGCAGGGAATAGTAGGGCACCTCTATTATATGTGCTTCTAATGCACCAGGACTGACCTTCGCTGCCCCAACTTGACAACTATAATAAGACAATTCTTTGACTAAATTATGCTATCCAGCAGCAGTGCTATTTCTCCAGAGGACTCTCCACATCACAAGACAACTCTTGCATCAGTAGGAGATAACCTTCATGCAAACTACATGATCATAGAGAAAATTAAACCTCACCAGTGTCCAGAATGTGGGAAAAGATTCAGTCAACTCGGACATATTAAAACTCACATGTTAGTACATACAGGTGATAAACCTCATGAGTGTCCAGAGTGTGGGAAAAAATTCAGTCAACTTGGAAATATTAAAACTCATATGTTGGTGCATACGGGTGATAAACCTCACAAGTGTCCAGAATGTGGCAAAAGATTCAGTCAACTTGGAAATATTAAAACTCACATGTTGGTGCATACTGGTGATAAACCTTATGAATGTCCAGAGTGTGGGGAAAAGTTTCGTAAACCAGGGACAGTAAAGCGTCACATGTTGGTGCATACAGGTGATAAGCCTCATGAGTGTCCAGAGTGTGGGAAAAGATTCACTCAACTTGGATCTATGAAGACTCACATGTTGTTGCATTCAGGGTATAAACCTTTTGAATGTGCTGAGTGTGGGAGAGGATTCAGAGATCGTAACTCAATTATAATTCACATGTTTGCGCATACGGGAGATAAACCTCACACGTGTCCAGAGTGTGGGAAAGGTTTCAGTCATTTTAAAAATATGAAGCGCCACATGTTTGTTCATACAGATGATAAACCTTTTGAGTGTACCGAGTGTGGGAAACGATTTAAGGACCGTAGGAGTATAAAACATCACATACTAGTGCATTCAGGTGATAAACCTCTCTAGGCCAGATGTTCATTCTTATGGGAAATTTTATTTGTAGGCAAATTTTAAAAGGACCGAGATGATGTATATGTTGGGTAAATCTCTTCAGTGCCATTCATTTGGGTAATATATTATTGTATCATACATATCAGGACATAGACTTCACAGTAATTGAGTATACTATTTGGAGATTGTGAACTTAATTATAAAAATACTGAGCAATCATAGTGGCAGTTGGACATACTACAGTGGTACAGTACTTTAGTTTTATAATTTTGTGAGAAACATGCTTGGCCATGGAATGTAAAGCTCTGAAGCATGTGGTATTTAAGTTTTACTGAATAGCAGAAGATTTAGATATACAGTACTATTAATGTACATCATAGACTAAGTTAACACCAAAAATGATATGGTAGTAGAAAATCTCAAAATTGTAGATAAACAAAACAATATAATATTTTATCAAGATAAAGCAGTGCTACTGTGTTGTTATTGGAGGGCTCTTATGGTGGCTTCTTGTTACTAGCCCCATGTGAGTCATTGTAAGCATACCAGGGACCAGAGGCCTAAATTTTGCCCCCCTTTATGGAGACAAATGGAGCAAAGGATACTAGATTATTCTAACCAAGAAAAGGTAATCAGAAAGGTGGGCAAGACAAAACAAATCATTAGCAAGTAAACAGAACTTAGAAAATGAGATGAGATGCCAAACTGGGCAAACCATCAGATTGGGAAGCATTTTATTTGTTAATTCATTTACCCCCTGAGTTCATTCACTTAAACATCACACAGAGAGAGATCCTCAGTCATTTTGCCTGTCGCAACACGTCAAGACATTCCTTCAGTTTGATTTTACTCCTCATTCCCGCTAATCACTCTAAGATCTGGATACTCGAATACGTGTTGACCATCCTGACCAAAATTCTTTGTACTATGGGGTCCATTTGCTTGTTTATTCATTCAGTATTTTAGTATTTGCTTCATTTGCTTGTAGTGGATCCTCGGGTAGTGAATGTCCCTTATTACAAATTTTTTGGATGTGAATGCAATTTCGTTGGAAAATTCAAATCGGGTTACAACCTTTGCCTTGCCTTGCGACTTTGTTGATACACGTATGGGTTGACTGAGTGCATGTTCCTGGTGGAACGGGCGAGGCACGCTTCAGTTTACCAGTGCTGCCCGCTTAATGACAATCGAACTTGAATTCTTTGTAAAGAATTTCATTGTTTTTCCTGCTTTTTTGGATTTTAAACATAAAAGTAATTATGTGTCATGATATGGGTCCCAAGAAAGTCAGGGGTTAGGTTCAAACTAAGAAAATAGTTGTGAGTAGAGGAAGGAGCAGATGTTCCTTTCTCATTAAGACCATGTGTGAAGTATGGGAAGAACTGTAAAGTTTTGTTGAAAAAACTCAGCATGATAAAGCTGTAGCAGGCCATTGCATTGTCCTTTTTAATGATAATGTGATGTCTCACTAAAGACAAGTGTTAAAATGTAGGGGGAAACAAGAAAAACAAGTATTATTGCTTATGGTTAAATTTGTTTCGGGTTGCAAATTTTTTACTTAAGACCCGTCTGGGAACGTATTAAATTAAAAAACCAAGGTACCATTGTATATTTATGCCTCACTTCTTGTGTTTACTGATTAACTGCTTCAAATTGCTTGTGCCTAGAGCAACTATTTCTGGGCATTTGCTGGTGCTGCTTCTGCCCAATCAGGGTTATTTTACCTGGTGGGTTTGGGTAGCTGTCTCTGAGAGGCCGTCTTCTCGAGGAAGGAGCAACAAACTTAGCATTACAAGGGTCTTTGTGGATAGGAGCAGTCAGAGTTTGTTTTAAGGGTTGCACATGTGCATGTGCTCATCTTATGGTGCCCCTCTTAATTTCAACTACCTATGCCCCTAGACTATTTTCTGCATTCTTGATAATCGGTGTGTGGCCTGTGACTGGTTCTTCCTATTTGGTCTACCTTTCAAGGACCTTTTGGGCTAGTCAAAAAAAAAAACTTTTACTCCTTTTTCTTTTTGGGTTCATTCCTCGGTGTCCTTATGTTTGTTGCTGCATCACCGGCTTCCTCTACTGGGTCTTTGGGGTTTGGTGCCATGGTGTTTTCCCCTTCCCTTGCTTGATGTGTACATGAACGCCTCGTTTCTCGGCTGGAGATTTGTGACCAATGCTCATCAGTCCGGCCACGGGTGTGGGTGGCGATCCTTCCGTTGGGCTCACGGCATGTTGCGGGAGTTTGTGGTGGTGTCAGGCACTGAGTCAGATTTGGCTTCCTCAGGGCTCTTTGATCTGGCTCCATTTGGACTTCTCCCCCATGGTTCATTGTCTCAACCATGAGGGGGTTATCTTCTTTCCTTGGCTCTTTGGGGCTGGTCGTTTCGGGTGGCTCTTCTGCAGAGTTCTCTGGGTTTAGCTCTTCGTGCTGTTCACATTCGAGGCATGTACAATGTTCTGGCAGATGCCATCCCTGTTTTCTACCCATTTCCACAGAGTGGACGGTCCACGCAGTATCTTTTAGATGGCTTTGCCGGACCTATGGCTGCCCGGAGGTTGATCTCTTCGTGTCGGCGTGGTCTCGGCATCATCCTGTGTATGTGGCACCATTCCCCGAGTGCGAGGCCATTCACAGTAGATGCTTTTCGGCAGGACTGGTCAAGGTGGGGATTCCTGTACCTCTTTTCCTCAGTCCAGCTGTGTAGCTCCAGGTCCTGGCTCGCTTGGAATCCTATCAGGGTAGGTTTCTTCTCCTGGCTCCTTGATGAGCTCCGCATTTCACGTCTTTTCTTAATGATGCGGGGTGTATCGCCATTTCTATGGTAATCAGGTAGTTTCTTGGATGGTGTCCCACCTGCATTCTTCTTCCAGGTGACAGTATGCAGTCTCTTGGTGGTCTTTATGTCAGTTCCTCTCTCTTCGGAGGTTTTCTTTGCTTTCGGACCGGGTTGTTTTGTCCTTTATCTCTTGGCTTTTTCTGGAACAGCGTCTCGTGCCAAATTCTGTCGCTTCGTATCGCGCGGAGCTAGCGGAGCTGGTCCAGCTTGCGTTTAGGGTGGATTTTACTTCTGCTCCATTCCACAAGTTTTCCCGTGCATTTTTCACCTCTGGCTTTCTCATGCGGTGCCTGCGCCTTTCTGATCTTTGGACTGGGATCTTTCTTTTCTTTCTTCTCCTCAATTTGTGGTGGCCTCTTTGGTTGGTGGTTGTTTTCGAAAGACCATATTTTTGTTGGCCTTTTTCTTTTTCTACTGGGGTTTGGGTTAGGGAGCTTCATGCTCTTCTCTGGCTGCAGGGGGTTCTGTTCCTTTGGTTTGGTGGTCTGTTTTTTTGCTGGCAGCCTTCTTTTCTGGCAAAGATTGAGACGGCCAACTTCCGAAGGGGTCCCATCGTGGTGGGTGCTTGGCTAGTTAGGCCAGGGGTGTATCATCATGTGTTGTGTCCAGTGGTGGCTTTACACTGCTACCTATGAGCCACCAGTTCTGTGACAGTGGACGCTCTTTGTTTGAAACCAGTTTCCCTGGTTTCCTGTTCCAGGACTCGTGTCCCAGGTAGTCTGCAGTGTCGATAAATACATCCAGCCTTTGGTCTACCATCGTTCCTATGGTGTGCCAAAGTATGCGGCACCCACTGTGGTGTTTGGTAACATGGCTTGGGTTGCCATTAAGGGACGGGGGTTTTGGAGGTCGAACAGCAGCCTGGCCGACAGGTATCTCTTGTACGTTCTTGGGGGGCCTTTCCGGCCTTGTGTCGCTTTGGGGAGCCTGAGTTGGCTGCCCCCTTCCCCCTTGCTGTGTGGAGGGAGGGGGTTCCACTAATGAGTGGGAGTACTGGTTTGCTTACTGAGTTGCTAGTTTCTTCATTTCTTTTCATTTGGAGGAGTTCTTTGCTCTTTAGGGTGGTAGGTCGCAATCTTACCAGCCAATCGCTTGTTTTGATTTGCCTATCTTTCTGGGCTACTGCCCCTGGTTGATAGTGGAATATGACCTACTTTACATGTAAAGTACTCATATGCCATTGCTCCCTGCACCTCTCTGAGGGGGCCAGGTTCTGGCTTGTGGTCCCCGGTAGGCTTAGAACTCCAAGTGACTGATGACCTCAAACTAATAAAGCACATATCAGTTCGTTTAGCTTTAGGGAGCCTCCAGGGCTACCCGCAGAAATTGGTGTTTTCTGCTGGTTTACTTTGGTTTTTTTGCACTGCCTATTTCTCAGTTCGCCTCTTTGACCTTGTTATTTGATTGCAAAGTTCTAGTGGTATATGCTTTTTAGCTGGACTGGGATTGGTGGGATTTCTTCATCTCTTCCCTCCAGTTCTGTCCAAGTAGGAGACGTTCTTCTGCTGTCTCTGTTGTGGCCAGCATGGTCATAGTATCCAGCGGTTTGGGTCTATTGTCAGAACCAATATAATTTTCAGCAGCTTTGCCTTTTTTAGCAGATCAGTCAAGAGATGTTTGTCAATGGTTTGAGATGCCACCAATCTACACGTTTGAACTATGACTTTTGTACCTCTCTTTGTATGGTCCACAGGTGGCCAATCATTTCATGTCTCGGCTGCAAATTTTGTCGTGGTGCCAGTATTGCATGGCATTTATGCCATCTGATTTTCTTTGTTGCTTGTCCTCAGTTTCTGTGCTGTTGATCCTTTCATTTTTCATGATTGTTTGGCATCTCATGTCAAATACTGTTGCATCATATCGTTTAGCCTTGGTGGAGGCAGTGTCGTTGGTATTCAGTTTCGACATTTTGTCGACTCCATTTCAAAAGATGTCTTGGGTATTTTTTCACTTCTGGCCTGCTCGTGCTCCCTATGAGCCTTCTTGCTCTTTGAACAAGATTTTGGTTTTCTCTCCTCAGTTTTTTGTTGCCCCTTCACTCTATGATATCTTTTTCAAGGCTCTTTTTTTTTTTTTTTTGCTCTCAGTTCTTGTCAGGTTGGAAAACATTTGCTCTCATCTGGAAGTGGGGGTGGTGTTGTTGTCTTGGGGTCATTTGCTTCATTTGCAACCTTCTTTCTTTCAGGCTAGTAATGAGTCAACTGGTTTCTGGAGGAGCTTTTTGGTGATTGAGGATTGGTGTGGTTGGCCAGGGGTGCATCATTTGTTGTGTCTGGTTGCAACCATCTACTGTTACTTCCATGCCACTAGTGCTGTGTTGGGGGACACTGTAGATCTGATGTCCCTGGTACCTTGTTCTGCGGTCCATTTTTCCCAGGTCGTCTGCAGTGTCATCAAGTTAAGCCAGCTTGCAGTCTACCCTTGGGCCCATGTTGATAATAAGTTTTTGGCTCTGTTCAAGGTATTTTTTAATGTCATGGACAGAGTGCTAGCGGCTAGGTACCAAGTGAACATGCCTGGTTCGCATCAGGCATATGTGGCTTTGGGGCAGTTAAATCGTCCCCTAATTCTCTCTTACATCAGGATTACTTTCTGCAACTCTTTTCTGTCCTTGGGGCAGAAGTTTTTTTTTTCTCAGTGTTCCTCTTTTTGTTTTGTTCTCAATGGTTATATAGCACCAAGGATCCATCCTTGTTTCCCCACAAAACCAGCATTCAGTGTAATGAAATGTTCTTTCTGGTGGATTCTTGGTGACTCCTTGGACCCCTCCCTTTCCCTTTCAGGGAGATGGGTTTTCTGTCTTCCTGATTGAATGACTAAGGTTGCCTAGGTGAGGGATCGACAAACTAGGTACGCAACCATCTGATGGTGATAAGAAGTAATTAACAAGTGAACTACTTCATGACTGGGGGGTTTGCCTAGTTTGGTGTCTTGTGTCGTATTTTTGTACGTTCTGTTTACTTTGCAGATTATTTTCTCATCTACTTCTGGTGACTTTTTCTTGTTCAGACGGATCTCGTTTTCTCTGTTCCTTGAGACTTTGTAGATGGGGCCAGGTTTGGACTTCTGGTCCCTGGTATGCTTATAATACTCGGGGAGCAAGGGGGCTGGCGTAGTTTGAATTCGGGTGAGCTATTGAAGTTGCCAGTAACAAGGAGCCACCAAGAACCCAACAGAATAAGAGGCATTTTATTAAGAGGCAACCCTTTTCTTTGTATAAATAATTTCAATTTAGATCATATAAAATAATTTAAAATTTAAAATATACAGTATATATAAATTGTATATAATATATACAATATGTATATATGTATGTTAAGGATATGTTCTTCTCATTCAGCATTTGGACAGAGTATAAAAAGTGTTTTGAGATGAACTTTTACTGACTGGAATAACAAAATGATTTTATCCAGGAATTAAATGCAAATTTGAATTCTTTCTCCAACTAATTTACATTTTTCATGTATTTTTTGTCAACCCATTGATTTTTTCTTCTCCTGATTATATGTATTTAAGTGACTTCTATGTTATATCTTGCTTCATGCTCGTCAAACATATATACAGTATTTGTGGAATTTATTTGTCTGCCTAACATATATTTTAGCTAGATTTTAACATTTTGGTTATACAGTACTGTGTTCATGTAACTTGGATATTAATGTTTGTCCGATTTGGACATTTATGTTCGTCCAACTAAGACATTAATTTGAATTATTTGTTTATTTATATACTAGAAAGTACATCAGGTTGTAAGAGTATGGTTCCAGGTTGGGCTCGGGGAGTAGAAGAATTGGCAAAACACTCTCCAGGTATCTCAAGTAATTATTACATTCTTGCAAAGCCACTGACATGCAAAGCATTTTGGGTAGATCCTCAAGCTAACAGTAAATGAATAATAGGTATATTGTAACAGAATTTGAATCAACATAATAACATAGTATTATAATAACAAGATACAGCCCAAGGTGGGAAACTGAGGACGAAAGTTGGTACTTTTTGGTTCTATTTTTGAATAAAGTATAGATTAGACAATGTTTTTTATTCATTAGAGAGCGAGTTCCATTTACTGTGTCCTATTGTTTGCAAGGAGAGTTTGCGCAGGTTTAGTCTGACTAGGAATATCAACAAGATTTCTTGCGTGACGCTCATGGGTTCTATTACATCCATCAAGGAAGAGTTTCAAATCAGGATTATAATTTAGGAATAAGGTTTTATGTGTAAATATCACAAGAGAATGTGTGGAGTGGGTGTATGTTTAGCATATTTAGGGATTTAAACAAAGTGTCTATGTGTTGTCTGAAGACAGTGAATGTAATAGTTCTCTTAGCAGATTTTTGCTGCGTGACAATGGGCTTTAGGTTGTTTGCAGTGGTTGAACTCTGTGCACTGATACTGTATATTGGATAGGGATAGATTAGCGAGTGGTTTAGTATAAGAAGAGCAAAGTGGGGAGCATATAGGTATCTGATTTTTGAGAGTATACCAACAGTTTTAGAGACATTTTTGATTAGGTGTTTTATGTGAGTAGTAAAGTTAGTTTCTTGTCTGTGTATAGGCCAAGCAACCTTCCTTCATTTATACTATTAATGTTGACATTGTCTATCTGAAGGTGAATTTGGTTTGATGATTTGTTTCCAAATAATATATAGTAGATTTTTCTATATTCAGTGAGAGTTTGTTGATTGACAGCTTTGAGTTGACTTTTTTAATTTGATCTTTACAATATTATTTAGTGTGTGTGGATTGGGATTTGAAAAGATGAAAGTAGTGTCATCATCAAATAGTATAGGTTTTAGAATGTTAGAGAAATTTGGAAAGTCATTGATGTATATAAGAATAAGAGAGGTCTTAAGATGTTACCTTGTGTCACTCCTATGGTTAATGGTAGAGTGGTTGAGGTTATGTCATTGATGGCTACATACTGGTGTCTATTATTAAAATATGATTGAATCTAGTTCAGAGCAAGGCCTTGGATTCCATAGCAATGAAGTTTAAGTAGGTTATTATGATTTATGGTATCAAAGGCCTTTCACAGATCAATCAAGAGACCCACTGGGAACTCAATTTTGTCAAGGGGTGTGTGTTTATTATATCAAGCAAATTAATAATGGTATCGTTTTGGTATTTTGGAGGGAACAGAAGGCAAACTGGCTTGGACTTAATATGTTGAATTTTACATGATAAAATGTCCAACCCGGACATTTATGTTTATCCGATTCGGACATATATATATTTGTCCGATTCGGATACATATGTTTGTCCAACTCAGACATTTATGTTTGCTCAACTCAAATATTTATGTTTGTCTGACTCGGACATTTGTGTTTGTTCAACTTGGACAATTATATTTCCCCAACTCAGACATTTCTGTTTATCCAACTTGGATATTTATGTTTACTTGTTCTGCTTATAAGTCTAAGTCTTAAATTCATTTAAACTCAAATCTGGCATATCCTTCAGCCAGACTTAAGTGTAAATAAGTCTGACTTCAGAATTAATCTTATCTTTGTATATCTTCTCTATGGTGGGCAGCCTTGGCTATACCTACCATATTTGCTGGCATTAAAGACGCACCCCCTGCATAGGATGCACCCCTATTTTACAATGATATTTTGTGGAAAAAAACTATTTTAGTATGTTTCATTTATTGAAATATTTTTTAAAATGGATTTTGTACTGCAACTCTTGCCTCCTCTAAGATCAGCTGTGGTGTAGTTATTTATATTTTGGGCAAGAGAATTGCTATACAGGATGTGAAACTTGTATTTCTGGATGTGATGATTTGTGTTTCCGTATCAGGCCAACAGGGCGTCACACCCGACGGTGGCGCACCATCACAGTGCTCTGGTGTTGTCATTCACTCATTGCAAATGGCTGACAGGTGGATAAAAGTTGAAAAATCCTTTCAAATTTCTAGGAGTATTTTACATTTAGATAAAGAATAAATGTGCCTTAAAGGTAAGACAGTCATTAAATAATGTATGACATAATGCTGGATAAGGTGATGAGTTGATGTGATCTTCCTTCATAACTGCCGGCGTATCGTAAGCAATTTTTCGTAAGTTTGTAATAATACTTTGATAGCTCGGCTGGCTTTCAATATCTTGTTATTTGTAACACAATTTACTGTAATAATTTGGCTTGTTTTCCATATTTTATTATTAGCAACAATTTTTGTTCCTAGCGAATTTACCCAGTGTGCTCATCTTGCTCCCTAGCCTATGGTGCTCAGTCTCACATCTGTAATACGGCCGCATTATACGCAGGGCAATTTTTTTATAATTTAAAGATAAAAAATGCATCATATATGCCAGCAAATACGATTGTTGCTATTACTTATGCAATTATTCTTAAACTATTTTTATAGTGTGTTTACTTATTAATTGGTTATTTTAATTTTTATGTATTGCTCAAAGTTTAAATGTTACCTATTTAGTATGTAGGCCTATGATCAGTGGCCTATAAGAGAGAATATATGTCTTTCTATTCAAATTTGGAAGCCACACAGTTAGGGCTAGCCTAACCCAAATTGGCAGAGGAAATGGTCTGGGGTCCGGGATGAACATAGGCTGGTTGGGGGGTCACCAGAATTCAAAAGGGAACAGCATGCTAGAGTCACATTCAGAACCCTTTGACTTTTTTTGGCACTATTCACCAGATACGCTGCTAAATGTTTTCAGAACAAACTTAAAACAAAAAATTGTAATGTACACCATTATTAACTGATATCTGGAAAATTAACAGAAATTTCCTGTTGTCAATAATTTCCCATACTAGCATATAACAGACGATTCTTCCACAATTTGAAGCATTTCTCAAACAACAGCCCTGTATCAGAGACTGGGGTATCTTATTCATTTTTTTAGTATTTCACACAACTAAGCTCCTCTCACTGGCGGACACTCAGAGACAAATCAAGATAAAGAGACAGGCAGACAGTAGAAGGACAGAGGATGGATGCTTAGATGGATAGATATATGGATAGAAAGATGAGAAGGTGGATGGATAGACTGATAGATGGATGGATAATTGGATAGATGGATGGACAAATGAAAATAGATGATTAGATGGATGGAAAGATGAATATATGGATGGGTGAATAGATAGATAAATTCATACATGATGGATTGATAGTTGGACAGATAGATGGATATATGGAGAAATAGATTCATAGATGGATGGATAAATGGAGAAATAGATGCATAGATGGACAGATGGGTGACAGACCTAGGTCATGCTGGAGCCCCCCCCCCCCATTGCTAGTATGTTATAAGCCTGTGTTGCCAGACAAAAGTAGCCAATATTGATTTAATTCACCTGATACCTTCTTGCTTTGATTATCGTGAAAAACATAACAATTTTCTTTATTAATTATTAATGTATATTATCTATTGATTGAATAAGGTGTAATACTTGGTCTTTACTTATCACCCATTAATTATTATATTAGAAATTACTTGACAGTTCTCTCTCTACATACAAGGTAATTGTCCATTTTTTGTAACTAGGAGTATTATGTAAATGAATACACATGTGATTCATGTAATGCTATTATTTATCCTATGAGAATAATTCAGTGTATATCCAGGTTTAACCCTTAAACTGTTTAACGCATCCCCTCCATGGTGTCGCCTTGTCATGGTGAGGGGCTCACGTACACCTCCCTGGGACCAGTGTGGGTTGCCTTTGCTCCCTCTTTGGGTGGTGTACATGCAGGAGGGCACCACATAGGGGCCTTGTGGGCCATCAGACCGTCCGCTGGAGCGGTCGCCCGTGAGGGTCCCCCCTCCACCCTGAGTTGATGGCTGGGGGTCCAGGCTGGGGCGATAGGGGGAATGGGGTCTTGGTACCAGTATGGAAGAATGGACAATGTAGTAGGACTCCCCTGTTGAAAAGGGGGGAGCATCGCTGGGGATGACGCACCCTTCCTGCACTGGCCCGCCCTCGGTCTCCCTGGCTGCCCTGGTAGGTGGTATTCCTTGGTTCCAGGCCCCAAACTTTTAGACCGACTGATGCATGGATGACTACACGACTTCTCTTACTCAGGCTCAAAGGGTGGGCAACCAGGCACCTGGGTCAGACTGTGCTGGAAGACCTGGCTCTGTACCCTCCTCTGTGGTAGGGATTGAGCTCCAAGCCCCATGTGGTGACCGCCTCGTCCCCTAGCACAGGCTCCATCTCTCATTGTAACTACTGTGCCTTATGACCCCTCTCTAGGAAAGAGAGGTTTATCTCTAGGGGTTTTTAATCGCCTGTCCCCGCCACGGCTACTCTCGCATGTTCCCTTCCCACACATACTAATTCGTACCACGCCATGTTTGGTCCTGCTATATGGACTTAAGTACTTTGACCTCCATCATTTAGATTCTACTCCTGATGATTTCTCCCTCCATAGGCACCTTCTTGATTCAGTAGATGTCTCTGATACTTTTAACCCTACCTGTCTCGGTATGCATGTCTTCTCAGGATACAGCTACCTGCTTGGACTCTTTACCCTGCATTTGGGAGACCCCTGTTCGAGTCTCCAAGAATGCTCTGTTAAATGTCAGTGTTGGCACTGTTCTTCCACGTCATGTTGCAACTGGTATTAGGAACCTCAAGGACTGCCACGAGGATATTAAACATATCCTCGAGGTCCAAGGCCATTCTGTTCTCCAGGTGGAAATGTTCACTCAACTCCCTCGTGACCGTCGCTGTCTGCCCCTTCGGGTTGTGAAGATTACCTTTGATGGTCGAACACTTCCACCCTCTGTTATTCTTGCTGGTGCTAAATGCTCCGTTCAGGAGTACACTCCCTCTCCTCGGCTTTGTAATAAGTGCTGGAAGTTCGTACATGGTGCCCTCAGATGCTCCAGTGCTGTCCTCTGTCCCATGTGTGGGGACGAAGATCACTCTAAGTCAGAGTGCACTTCTCCCCTGGCTCGCTGCCTCAATTGCGATGAGGCCCATCCTCCTTCCTCCTGTGTGTGTATACATTACAAACTTTAGGCAGCCGTCCTCAACTTGAAGCACCTGGGAACATTTGTCTTTTCCTGAGGTGAGGTGCTAAGTTAGCCGTCTCCCCCTTTTCACTGGCATCTCTTATGCTCGCGTGTTGCGCTCTTCCTCAGTCTCACAACCGTTTCCAGGCCTTAGATCCGGACACGCCCATCTCGTCCCCTGTTCCTTTACATTATGTCCCGAAGGTTCCCCTTCCTGGCTCTCTGTCTGGGGTTTCCCTTCTTGCTACCCAGTCTGTCATGTCTCCTGTTCCTTTTTTATCTCCCTCCGATCCTACGTCCCGTCCTTCTCCAACGTCTCTTAGCTCTCCACGCCACCTGTTTGTGTGGGCTGATGTCCCTCACTCTATCAGCGTTCATTGTGTTTGGGTAAAAAGGCTTCGCTTTCTTCCTCGGCCCCTACCTTTGAGTCTCGCTCCATCCCCTCCTGTTTCGGTGGTTGCGCCCTCTGTTCCTGCTATCAAGATCTCTTTGGCCCATGCTTCCCTCTTGGTTGCTGCCCTTGATGAGCTGCACTCCCTGATTTCTTCCCCTCCTGCTGCTGTCCTTGACCCTCGGTTATCCCCCCCTCTTGCTCCTCTGGACCCTCCTCGTCCAGCCCTGGTCGGTCCTCCAGCTCCCTATCCCTCCATCTTTACTCAGTTTACCCATGCCCCCTAACCCTGACTTTGCTGACCCTGATCCTGTGCTATTTTTACATGCTGTGTTCCCTTTACACTTTTGTTTCTTCGTTGTTCTCTGTTACTGTCCTTTCTTGTCGATGTCTATTCTTCAGTGGAACGTGCGTGGTTAATTACGCCAATTTCTTTGAACTCCAACTTCTGATTACACAGTTTTTGCCCCTTTGTGTCTGTCTCCAGAAGCCGATGCTTAGGTGCTCGTCCTAGTCGCTTTCGTGGCGATTCCTGTCTCTCCCCCCCCCCCCTTCCCAGCTGTTGCTGGGGCTCCTAACTCTTCTGCTCTCTTGATTCGCTCTGATGTTCCCTTTGTCCCCTTACTTTTTCCTTTGCCTCTCAATTGTTCTGCTGCTCGTATTTTTGTGAGGAAATGATACACCGTTTGTTCCATTTATCTCCCCCAGAGTGTCCTGTTTTCTCTTCACGATCATAAACACCTACTGGACTCCTTGCCGGAGCCTCTGCTTCTCCTGGGTGATTTCAATTGTCGTCATTCCCTTTGGGGTGATGTTCTGACAAACACCCGGGGTCACCTTCTTGAGCCGTTCATCCTCTCTTCATCCCTGTCTCTTCTGAATTCTGGTGAGGCCCACGCATTTGGACTCTCGGACTCTACCCTTTCCTGTCTTGATCTTTCTCTTTGCTCGTCGTCTCTCTACTTAGATTTCACGAGGCAGGTTCTTGATGACCTCCATGGCAGTGACCATTTCCCCATCCTTGTTACCTTTTTATCTTTTCACCCTCCCCTCTCCTTCCCTAGGTGGCAGTTTGCTAAGGCAGACTGGAACCTATTTATCCTCAGTGCTGCTCTCTCTGACCTCTCCCTTCTGCCTCTCCCTCACTCTCTCCTCCTCTTTCATGACACCGTCTTCAAAGCTGTCCTTCCGCTCTATTCCTCGCTCTTCCTCTCCAGGGACCACAGAAGTGCGTTCCCTGGTAGAAGGCAGACTGTGCTCGGGCTGTCCTCTGTAAGCGTGCAGCCTGGAAGAGACACCTGCCGCTGGCAGACGGCCGATTCTTTTCTTTTGTTTCGGAAGGCGAGTGCGGTGGCCCGTTGGGCCATCCGAACGGCTAAACAGTGAATGTTGGGCGTCTTATGTCTCCTAGCATTACGTCCGAAACTCTTCTGCCGCAGAACTGGAAGCATATCCACAAGATAGCGGGTAAGTTCGTTCCCGATGTCTCACCGATCCTTCACCTCCATGGTACTCTTGTGGCGGACCCGTTGCAGGTCGCTACCGAACTGGGTTCCCACTTTTTTTCTGTTAGCTCTGGTTTTCATCTTCTCCAATCTTTCCTTCTTCATAAACCTGTCATTGAATCTTGTCCTTTAGATTTCTGCACTCATCTTCGACTTCCCTATAACGATAACTTCTCTCTTTCTGAACTTCGGTCTGCCTTGGTCTTCTGCGGTTCTACAGCGGCGGGATCCGATGGCATTCATTATGAGATGCTTCGCCATCTCCCTCCGTGCATGTCTCAGTATTTACTGAGTTTGTATAATCGGATCTGCGAGTCGTCAGTCCCTGAGGACTGGCTCGATGCCATTGTCCTCCCTGTTCGCAAACCAGGGTCTCTGGGAACATGCCCTAAGGACTTCTGCCCTATTGCCCTCACAAGTTGTGTCTGCAAACTCTGAACGTATGGTTAACATTCGTCTGATGTGGTTCTTAGAACACCATCACCACCTCTCCCCTTCTCAATTTGGTTTCTGCAAGTGCCGCAGCACAACAGATGTCCTGGAGAACTTGGAGGTATATATTCGTACTGCTTTTGCTGCGAAAGACCTCCGTTGTTGCCGTCCTTTTTGACCTGGAAAAGGCTTACAACACCACTTGGCGATATCATATTCTATTCTAACCTCATTCTTTCGGCTTTCGTGGTCATCTCCCTCTCTTTCTCCAAAGCTTCCTCTCTCGTCGTTCCTTTCAGGAGAGGCTTGGTACCGCTCTCTCTGCCTCTTTTCAGCAATACGAAGGTGTGCCCCAGGGTAGTGTTCTGAGCACTACTCTTTTTTTTTCTGGTTGCCCTCAATGGTCTTCTTTCCTCTCTTCTTTCTGGCATCTTCTACGCTCTCTATGTTGACGGATCTTACCCTTTGCTGTCAGGGTGATGATTCGCCTCTCCTTCAACGCCGGATTCAACTTGCGATTGATGCTGTGTCGTCTTGGGCCACTGATCATGGCTTCAGGTTCTCTACGTTTAAGACTTGTGCTATGACTTTTACTCGGAAGCATGTGGTTCTTCATCCTTCTTTGTCGCTTTATAGTCACCCCATTGTGTACAAGGATTTCACTAATCTTTTGGGGTTGATTTTTGACACTCGTTTGTCTTGGTCACCCCATATCTCTTACCTCCGTGTTGAATGCTCTAAGGCCCTTGTTCCATACTTCTTGTGGAGCAAATAGGTGCACTCTCCTCGCTTTACATTCCTCTCTCGTCCTGTCTAAACTTGATTATGGTTGCCCTGCTTACTCGTCTGCTCCTCTTCCTCCTACTCTTCGCAGTCTTGATGCTTTGATTCAGATTCAGATTCAGATTCAGATGTTTATTCAGGTAAGGTATATACATATAAGTGATGTTACATTAATGGATTGATATATAGATAGAGCTAGTACATACAATGCCTAAAGCCACTATTACGCAATGCGTTTCGGGCAAGAAAAACATTAATATCTAGAACTTAATACTAATTGAGCATAAAGAATAAAAGATGTTGAGAACAAATACAAATAAAGATAAAAAAAAAAAAGGGGGAACATGACTGAAAAAGCAGCACAAATACAATAGGTTGACAAACAGTGTTGATTACAAAAAAGAAAAAAAAAAGAAAATAACAGACATGGGTTGACAATAGAGGAGTGAGGTAGATTACAGGGAATTTATTAGGTAGTGTTTAGTTTTTATCTTAAACTGGTTGAGAGAGGGACAGTCTTTAACATGGTTGGGAAGGTCATTCCACATTCTGGGCCCCTTGATTTGCAGAGCATTTCTAGTTTGATTAAGACGTACTCTAGGAATATCAAAACTGTATTTATTTCTGGTGTGGTGCTCATGGGTTCTGTTACAACCTTCTATGAAGCTTTTAAGATCAGGATTGGCATTATAGTTTAGCGTTTTATATATGTATAATACACATGAGAGAATGTGCAGTGACTTAATATCTAACATATTAAGAGATTTGAGTAGGGGTACCGAGTGATGTCTGGGGCCAGAGTTGGATATTGTTCTAATAGCGGCTTTGTGTTGGGTAATTAGAGGACGTAAGTGATTTTGGGTAGTAGAACCCCAAGCACAAATACCATAGTTGAGATAAGGATAGATAAGGGAGTAATAGAGAGTCACCAGAGCAGGGCGTGGTACATAATATCTGATCTTAGAAAGAATGCCCACAGTTTTTGAAACTTTTTTTGATATATTTAGAATGTGTCCCTGGAAATTCAGCTTGTTGTCAATGAGAATGCCAAGGAATTTGCCATCTAATTTGTTACAAATTTGGGTATTGTTTATTTTGAGATTTATAAGACTAGAGGATTTATTGCCAAACAGAATATAGAAGGTTTTGTCAATGTTAAGGGTGAGTTTGTTGGCAGTTAGCCAATGATGGACTTTATTTAGCTCAGTATTTACTGTGGCATTTAGAGCAAGAGGGTCAGGACTGGAGTAAATGAAGGTTGTGTCGTCAGCAAATAGAATTGGTTTGAGGTGTTGGGAGGCATTTGGAAGGTCATTAATGTAGATGAGAAAGAGGAGAGGGCCAAGTATGCTGCCCTGAGGAACACCAATGTTGATGGGTAGGGTGGGAGAAATTGTATTATTCACAGAAACATATTGGAGCCTGTCAGTAAGGTAGGACTCGAGGTATTGTAGGGAGTGCCCTCTGACTCCATAATGATGTAATTTAAGAAGAAGGTTATGGTGGTTGACAGTATCAAAAGCTTTACGCAGGTCCACAAATAACCCAACAGGGAGCTCCTTTTTATCAAGGGCTGTATGAATCGAGTTAAGCATACTAATGAGTGCATCGTTAGTGCTTTTTTTGGGTCTGAAGCCATATTGGCAAGGGCTAAGTATATTGAGTTTGGCTAGATATGAGTAAAGCTGCTTGTATATAAGTTTTTCAAAAATTTTTGACAAGTTTGGCAGGATTGATATAGGTCTGTAGTTGTTAACATCTGTGGGATCACCACATTTGTGGACAGGCGTTACTCTCGCTTTTTTTAGAATATCTGGAAAGGTTTGGAGTTCAAGTGACTTGTTGAAGAGCAAAGCAATAGCAGGGGCTAAAGATCTGGAGGCTTTTTTGTATATTAAAGTTGGTATCTCCTCAAGGGCACTAGACTTGGTTTTAAGGGAAAGGATTATCTCATTGACGTCAGTGGAATTAATAGGCTTTAGGTACAGAGACTGTGGATAGTTACCTGTAAGATAGTCCTTAATGTCAGTACTGGAAGATGGAATATCATTTGCAAGGGATGAACCAATGGAAGAGAAGAACCTATTGAACTCAATAGCAGAATCAGAGGCTGAAAGCTGACCATCGTTATTAGACAGGAGAGTCGGTTTGTTATTTAAAGATTTCTTTGATCCCAATATTTGTGAAATTGTGCTCCAAGTTTGTTTAATGTTGCTCTTTATTTGAGTAAATTTATCTTCGTAGTAATTAGTTTTGGCTCGTCTAATTATCTTAGTTAGCAATAATGAGTAATTCTTTGAGAATTCTTTGGAGACAATTCCTAACCTATACTTCTTCTCAAGGTCGTGTTTTTTGTTAATGGATTTCAGTATTCCCTTTGTAAGCCAAGGATTGTTAAGCCTTTTGCTTGTGACTTGTTTTGTAAGCCTAGGACAGTGGGTGTTATAAAGGCTAAGAGTTGTTTGTAGAAAAGATTGCACTGCTAGGTTGATGTCCCCTATGTTACCTAACTCGGACTCCCAGTTGACATTATCAGCAGCAGTTATAAAATTGTTTATAGCAGTTTCATTGTGCAGCCTAAAGCTTAACTCCCTTGTTTCTAGAGGTGGTTTGCTAATGTTAGTTAAGAGAAATGTGGGGTAGTGGTCTGTAGTGCTATCGGTGATTATACCTGAAGTAAGCGGAGAGGTTATGTTGGTCCAGATGTGATCTAGAGTCGTGGCAGTGCTATCAGTGATTCTAGTAGGTCTAGTGATTAAGGGTATGAGGAGGCAGGAATTCATACAGTTGAGGAAGCTAACAGCAGTAGGGTGTTCTGGCTCGCAGAGGTCAATATTAAAGTCCCCTGCGATAATTAGGTGGTTTTTGTTCAGTCTGTTATCAAGTATTAGATTTCTAAGGTTTGAGTTGAATACAGACACATCAGTGTTGGGAATTCTATAGACTGCACCCACAGACAGGACAGACTCAGCACCCTTGACTCTGAAGCTGGCGAAGATATACTCCCCATAGCAGTCTCTAGTTCTAATTTCTTTTAAGCATGTTAGTTCTTGGTGGTAGTAAAGAGCAGTGCCACCACCTCTCTGAAGTTGACGACAGTTGTGAATTGCTGAGTAGTTAGGCATGTTAAAGAGTTGAGTAGTATCCTCTTTCAACCATGTTTCAGTAAGTATAATAAAAGAGAATTTGTTGCCAATAGTTTCAATCAAGGCACTAACATCATCGAAGTGTTTACCTAGGGATCTAACGTTCAAATTGATTACAGAGATATTGTGATTATGAGTTAATACATTGTTTACATCATGTGCTGCAAAATATCTGCAATTTAGATCATTAAAGTGATTATTGTCATAGATAGTGGATAAGAGGTTAAGTTCTGGGTCTATACTTGACTGCATAAAAGAAGCTGATTGTAGAATCAGAAATAAGTAGAAAAAAGCTATAAAATAGGGAAAAAAATATACACAATACTGTACAAAACAAACACAAAAGGGGCTTACAGGGGTACAATGGAGTAAGGGAGTATGGCTAGGCTAGGCAACCTAGGCAATTAATGAGATTAAAGAAAAAACATGTAAACATGGACTATACAAAACACAAGATATGGAAATACAAAACAAAAAAGATAAGCAAGACTAAGCAATACAAAAAAAAGAACAAAAAAACATATTGAGCAAAAATGAGGTAGATTGCTTACGAGTACTCACAGGTACACTGTAAGTAACAATTTGCAATTTGAGATGCAGGCAAAGCCAGGGGTACAATGGAGTAAGGGAGCATGGCAAGGCTAGGCAACCAAGGTAAAAAATGAAATCAAAGAAAAGTTGAATAATAAACATAGGCAAATTTGAGCTAATGATTAATAACTATAGATAGTTCAGTAATGACTGTATAATTAAAAAGACCTGAAGAACTACTTTAATAACTCAATTAAATAATTTCGGTAAATGACTAGGTAAGAGTAAGTTAAAAATTAAGTCAGAAAATGAACCAAGGAGACTTAGGATACCTAGCCCCACTAGTTGACAGGGGGTTAATTAAGTTAATTCATTGGGAGTGATAAGGTGAGACAAACCACATTGGGAGAGGAAAGTGTTGAGGTTTTCTTCTCTAGTAATAGTAAACATTTTGCCCTCTGCGGTTTTTCTCACCTTTATCAGACCATCTCTAACGAAGCACTGATGAATAGCATCTGGGTTTTGTTGCCGGATTTGACGCAGGCGGTAGAGGATTTGCTGTCTGTTCCTGGTCAAGCACTCGTTGATGTATAATCCCTTCCGTAGGGATGCAGCTGTCCGGACTAGATTGGATTTCGTGAACTGGGAAGACAGCTTCAGGCGAATTTTCCGTTGATTTAGACCTGATGGATTCTTTTTGCCTACTCTGTAGGCAGCAATAACGTCAGTTTTGTTTAGATTGAGCTGCAATTTGTTTTTTAAGAGATCCTGAGCTATTTCGAAACAATTTTCACCTTCATGTTCCACAGGTATATCTTGGGACGACACGATAACAGAGTCAAGCAGCTTTTGCTGGTCTTGTTCCTCCTGGGAGACGGAACGTTGAGCTGAAAATGTACTGATACATGCAGTCATTTTGCTGAGAGCTTCCTCCTGCTTTTTTAAGGCTTCATCAGTTTTACGAAGGTTGTTTTCCTCATGGAGATCATTCAAATCATGCTGTAGTTGGTCTTGGCTAGCCTTGTAGTTTCTAATATCCTCGCGGAGGAGGGTTATTTCTTGTTGTTGTTGTTGGAGATTAGCGCGGTTCGCTAGATTCTCGTTGAGAAGACTCAAGATGATAGAATTTTGTGACTCGAGGACTAGGCACTAGGCACCATACTGGGTTGCGCCTCAGTTCTGGTGCCTTTCATTCGACTCCCGTCTTAAGCTTGTATGTGGACACTGGCTTCCTATCTCTCCAGGACCGCTGTGATCGCTACTGTCTTCGCTATCTTGCGCGGTGCTTGCAACATCCTTCCTCTCGCCTCTGTCGTGCTTAAACTTTTGCCTCTCCTGCGGTTCCTGTTCCTCTTCACCACCTCCCTCTTTCTGTCCGGTTATCTCGCTTTCAGGATTCTCTTTCAGTTCGTATTTCTAATATTTCTCCTCGTGTTGTTCCTTCTTTGCCCCCGTGGAGAGGCCCCCTTTTGCAGTTTTGTACATCCTTAACCCGCATCACTAAAGCTTTTACCCCTCCTATGGTTCTAAAACACCTTTTCCTTGAGCACTTTTCTTCTTACTCCTGTTCCGTTTCCATCTTCACCAATGGATTTTAGTCTGTGGACGATGTAGGCTACTCTGTTGTTTTCCTGATTGCACTTATATGTGTCGCTTACCTCCGGAGACTAGCATCTTTACAGCAGAACTTTATGCTATTCTCTATGCTCTTCGTCTCCTGCTTTCTCGTTGTCAATCTTCCTTTGTAGTTGTTGTTGACTCTCGTAGTGCCCTCATGGCTCTCGGGTCCTTTAATCCGGTTCATCCAGTAGTTGTCGAGATCCAGCATTGGCTGTTTCTTGTTCACAGTAAATTTAAGTCAGTTGAGTTTTGTTGGGTTCCCAGCCATATTGGTGTGTCTTTAACACTATCCTGGATTTTCCACTTGGAATTACGGGCGTTTTGCTTAACCGCTTGTCGGATCACGACGTAAATTTACGGGCCGTGTTATATTGGGTATTTACTACTCGATCGACTTGGGGTTTGTATGAATATGTTTGCCATTAAATTTTTGTTTTCTCTAATAGGCACTGTGCCTATTTGAGAAAACGGCAATGTATTGTAACTTAGAGGAGAGACTATTGAATTGGTGACACAACGAGGGTAATCGCGCACATATTCATCCTGTGGTTGTCGAGATCCAGCATTGGCTGTTTCTTATTCACAGTAAATTTAAGTTGGTTGAGTTTTGCTGGGTTCCCAGCCATATTGGTGTCTCTTTAAATGAGCGTGCGGATGCTGCCGCCAGGAGAGCTGTCCGTTCTTGTCCCATCTCTCGTAAAGGTATTCCTCATTCCGACTTTTACCAGGTTATCCATTCCTCCATCCTTACCCGTTGGCAGGCTTGTTGGTCTTCTGTTACTGGTAACAAACTGAGTACTCTTAAGAGTTGTGTGTCCTCGTGGCCTCCGTCCTACCACCGTAACTGGCGATGGGAAACGGCTCTGGTGAGGTTGCGTATTGGCCATACTCGCTTAACTCGTGGTTACTTGATGGAGCGCTGCCGTGCTCCTTATTGTTCACATTGCATTGTCCCTCTTACGGTCATGCATATTCTTGTTGAATGTCCTAACTTCCAGCACGAGCGTGTGTCATGTTTTCTGACCGTCCCCCGCGGTCGCTTGTCCCACGATAGAATTCTTTGTGACTCTGATACTTTTGATATCGTTCACCTTATGCGTTAATGTTCTCTTATTGGCATCCTTGGTGATATTTAGCGCCCTCTGATCATCCCGCTATGTAGCACCATCAAAGATGGTGCTACATAGCCTTCTCGGTTTGGTGCCTTTTTTTGATACCATATCAGCTCAGTGGTTGTCTATGGTGAATACAAATGTAGATACTTATATATAACATGTGTATTAGTGTAATAGCAGCAAAAAGATTGTCGTGGGGAGCCATTTGGTTGACGGAGGTGCGTCGTCTGCATGACTTGTCTAGCTGTGTAGGGGACGGCCATTATGCTCTTTGGGCACCATACCAGCTTAATGGTACAGTTATGGTGAAACCTGTAGATGCTTATATATATAATGTGTGTATTTAGTGTAATAACAACACAACAGTATTGTTGGAGGAGAAATATTAGTGTGTCTGGCCTTGAACCAATGAGTGAGGCAACCGCCAGCTTCGTGTGTAGCTATTAATAATAATAATAATAATAATAATTTTTATTTAGGCAAAGGTACATACATAAAGAGATTTTACAAAGTTTGTTGGCTTTATAGATAGAGCTAGTACATACAATGCCTAAAGCCACTATTACGCAAAGCGTTTCGGGCAGGAAAAAACACTACTGACTAAAGCTTAAAACTAATGGGTAAAAAGAAAAAAATGCGTTGAGTACAAATAAAAATAGAGGTAAAAGAGGGGGGAGCATTGTTGAAAAAACAGCACAAATACAATTACAAATTATTACAGAAAATTACATTAAAACAGCGTTGATTTGAAAAAAAAAAAAAAAAACATACATGGGTTGACAATAGAGGGGTAAGGTAGGTTACAGGGAATTTATTAGGTATAGCTTCGTTTTTAACTTAAACTGGTTGAGAGAGGTACTGTCTTTAACATGGTTGGGAAGGTTATTCCACATTTTGGGCCCCTTGATTTGTAGAGCATTTCTGGTTTGATTAAGTCGTACTCTAGGAATATCAAAACTGTATTTATTTCTGGTGTGGTGCTCATGGGTTCTGTTACAACCTTCTATGAAGCTTTTGAGATCAGGATTGGCATTACAGTTTAGCGTTTTATATATGTATAATACACATGAGAGAATGTGCAGTGACTTAATGTCTAACATATTCAGAGATTTGAGTAGGGGTACAGAGTGATGTCTGGGGCCAGAATTGGATATTGTCCTAATAGCAGCTTTGTGTTGAGTAATTAGAGGACGTAAGTGATTTTGGGTAGTAGAGCCCCAAGCACAAATACCATAGTTGAGATATGGATAGATAAGGGAGTAATAGAGAGTCACCAGGGCAGGGCGTGGTACATAATATCTGATCTTAGAAAGAATGCCCACAGTTTTTGAAACTTTTTTTGATATGTTTAGAATGTGTCCCTGGAAATTCAGCTTGTGGTCAATGAGAATGCCAAGGAATTTGCCATCTAATTTGTTACAAATTTGGGTATTGTTTATTTTGAGATTTATTTGATTAGAGGATTTATTGCCAAACAGAATATAGAAAGTTTTGTCAATGTTAAGGGTGAGTTTGTTGGCAGTTAGCCACAGATGGACTTTATTTAGCTCAGTATTTACTGTGGCATTTAGAGCAAGGGGATCAGGACTGGAGTAAATGAAGGTTGTGTCGTCAGCAAATAGGATTGGTTTGAGGTGTTGGGAGGCATTTGGAAGGTCATTAATGTAGATGAGAAAGAGGAGAGGGCCAAGTATGCTGCCCTGGGGAACACCAATTTTGATGGGTAGGGTGGGAGAAATTGTATTATTCACAGAAACATATTGGAGCCTGTCAGTAAGGTAGGATTTGAGGTATTGTAGGGAGTGTCCTCTGACTCCATAATGATGTAATTTAAGAAGAAGGTTTTGGTGGTTGACAGTATCGAAAGCTTTACGCAGGTCCACAAATAACCCAACAGGGAACTCATTTTTATCAAGAGCTGTATGAATCGAGTTAAGCATACTAATAAGTGCATCGTATTAGTGCTTTTTTTGGGCCTGAAGCCATATTGGCAAGGGCTAAGTATATTGAGTTTGGCTAGATATGAGTAAAGCTGCTTATAGATTAGTTTTTCAAAAATTTTTGACAAGTTTGGCAGGATTGATATAGGTCTGTAGTTGTTAACATCTGTGAGATCACCACATTTGTGGACAGGCGTTACTCTCGCTTTTTTTTAGAATATCTGGAAAGGTTTGGAGTTCAAGTGACTTGTTGAAGAGCAAAGCAATAGCAGGGGCTAAAGATCTGGAGGCTTTTTTGTAGATTAAAGTTGGTATCTCCTCAAGGGCACCAGACTTGGTTTTAAGGGAAAGGATTATCTCATTGACGTCAATGGAATTAATAGGCTTTAGGTACAGAGACTGGGGATAGTTCCCTGTAAGATAGTCCTTAATGTCAGTACTGGAAGATGGAATATCATTAGCAAGGGATGAACCAATGGAAGAGAAGAACATATTGAACTCAATAGCAGAATCAGAGGCTGAAAGCTGACCATCGTTATTAGACAGGAGAGTCGGTTTGTTATTTAAAGACTTCTTTGATCCCAATATTTGTGAAATTGTTCTCCATGTTTGTTTAATGTTGCTCTTTATTTGGGTAAATTTATCTTCGTAGTATTTAGTTTTGGCTCGTCTAATTATCTTAGATAGCAATAATGAGTAATTCTTTGAGAATTCTTTGGAGACAATTCCTAACCTATACTTTTTCTCAAGGTCATGTTTTTTATTAATAGATTTAAGTATTCCCTTTGTAAGCCAGGGATTTTTAAGCCTTTTGGTTGTGACTTGTTTTGTAAGCATAGGACAGTGGGTATTATAAAGGCTAAGAGTTTTTTGAAGAAAAGATTGAACTGCTAGGTTGATGTCCTCTATGTTACCTAACTCGGACTCCCAGTTGACATTATCAGTAGCAGTTATAAAATTGTCTATAGCAGTTTCATTGTGTAGTCTAAAACGTATCTCTCTTGACTCAAGAGGTGGTTTGCTAATGTTAGTTAAGAGAAATGTGGGGTAATGGTCTGTAGTGCTATCGGTGATTATACCTGAAGTAAGCGGAGAGGTTATATTTGTCCAGATGTGATCTAGAGTCGTGGCAGTGCTATCAGTGATTCTAGTAGGTCTAGTGATTAAGGGTATGAGGAAGCAGGAATTCATACAGTTGAGGAAGCTAACAGCAGTAGGGTGTTCTGGCTCGCAGAGGTCAATATTAAAGTCCCCTGCGATAATTAGGTGGTTTTTGTTCAGTCTGTTATCAAGTATTAGATTTCTAAGGTTTGAGTTGAATTCGGACACATCAGTGTTAGGAATTCTATAAACTGCACCCACAGACAGGACAGACTCGGCACCCTTGACTCTGAAGCTGGCGAAGATATACTCCCCATAGCAGTCTCTAGTTCTAATTTCTTTTAAGCATGTTAGTTCTTGGTGGTAGTAAAGAGCAGTGCCACCACCTCTCTGAAGTTGACGACAGTTGTGGATTGCTGAGTAGTTAGGCATGTTAAAGAGTTGAGTAGTATCATCTTTCAACCATGTTTCAGTAAGTATAATAAAAGAGAATTTGTTGTCAATAGCTTCAATCAAGGCACTAACATCATCGAAGTGTTTTCCAAGGGATCTAACGTTCAAATTGATTACAGAGATATTGTGATCATGAGTTAATACATTGTTTACATCATGTGCTGCAAAATATCTGCAATTTAGATCATTAAAGTGATTATTGTCATAGATAGTGGATAAGAGGTTAAGTTCTGGGTCTATACTTGACTGCATAAAAAAAGCTGATTGCAGGAAAAACAAGAAAAACAAAAAGAAAAAAATGTACACAATACTGTACCAAACAAACACAAAAGGGGCTTACAGGGGTACAATGGAGTAAGGGAGTATGGCTAGGCTAGGAAACCTAGGTAATGAATGAGATTAAAGAAAAAAAACATATAAACATGGACTATACAAAACACAAGATATAGAAATACAAAACAAAAATATAAACAAGACTAAGCAATACAAAAAAAATTGAGCAAAAATGAAAAATGAGGTAGATTGCTTACAGGTACTCTCAGGTACACTGTAAGTAACAATAGACAGAAAATATATATCAATATAGAAAAGAATGTCACAATACAATAAGATAAGCAATTACACGAACAGATGAAAAACAAATCTGCTGTAAAATAGGAAGTAACTATAGCAAAACACAATATAATAATATAACAATACAATAAGAGCTTACAAAGTATTGAGTCTGCTAAATTAGAGAATAATTATGGCAAGACACAACAATAAATGCAAGTAAACAAAGAATTGAAACAATTAGAGGTAGAATTAAGGTCACTAGATAGCCATGGAGGATACACAAGTTTGGCGGAGAGAACAAAAAATCAGTAGAGACTGTCAAGATGAATATGTAAAAAAATTTGACAAATGATAATTGTAAAGTAAAATAATCTTAAAGATAATAAATTTTATTAAGCTTAGTTTTAACTTATAATTAGTATGAACTTAATTAAAAGAACAAAAATGAGATCAATAATTGATTTCAATAAATGACATAGATCAATACAAATAAATTTAAAATATAAATGGAATAGGGTAAGATTAGATTTAAGAGTAAAATTTTACAATGAAACTGAGGTAGATGCTTGCATAATTGCATGGAGACTTAATGGATTATTTAGGAAATTATATGAATAGGAGAACATCAGGTAAATGGTAAGGCAGAGACAGCACCTTAGACAAAGTTAGATTAAGTTAGGTTAGGCTCAGGCACTGAAAGAGTTATTTTAAGTACTGGCATTGGTCGGGTTCAGGTTTTCAGATATACCACAATCACTTAAGAAGGCCAGGAGTTGTTGGTCACATTTTATTTCATATCTTTTCCCTGTACCTTCTTTCTTCGCAAAAATCGTACAAAAATCGTAAATTACATATCTTAATGCCTGAACTCACCATACCAGCTTAGTTGTACAGTTGGGGTGAACAAAACATGTAGATACTTAAATACTGTATAACGTCTGTATATAGTGAATAAATCAAAAACAGTATGGTGGGAGGAGAATGTGGGTGAGAGAGGTATTTGTTGAAGGGGGTATTTGATTGATATATGTAAAAAATGAAAACTGGTTCGATTTCAATCAAATTTTTTCGACGAGTTGTATATGAAAAGTGTTTCATCTGGTCCAAGTTTCAGCATGGTAGTTTAAATAGGAAGGGAGAAAAAAAAATATTGAAGTAGGTGTCAACATTTTTGCAAAATGGAAAAACGATTATCAAACACAAAGTGTCAACTAAAGTCATGTCTATGACTGAGCAATCACAATATCATATTTAAAAATGTATTTTTTTTTTTATTGGACGATTTGCATGAACTGACTGCATGTAAGCCTATCTGCAAGGGTGCCAATTTTGGAGAAAATTGGTTGATGTCAACCTCAGCCACAGATGGCAGCACCTTAGACTTTATATTTTAATGATTTATTTTTCAAGTAATGCCTCTGTACTCCCTCACTGATCGCTGCCGGCCAGATACTTAGCTAATCGTACAGCAGCCATCATTCCAAGTTTACTCAGACCTATTTTACTAGCTAGTTACATCATTTCTAAACATAGCTGATAACTAGTTCAATATTTAATAATCAACAAGCCCAGAGTCTTAATGCTCTGTGAGAAACAAGATTCGTCTTACGTCTGGCAAGGAAGATAGGAACACAAACGCGTCAGTTAGTTTAGTTCATTTATTATGCACCCCATACCCATCTTGTGGGCAGTAGTGTAAAGGGTTACAGAGGCACATAATGGGCTCAGGGACTGAACCCCACAATTCATTTAGCTAAGCAAGTTACAATCTTGATGAGCTAGTTACAAAATTCAGTAAAAGTCGTCACATCAACAATGGGTTCGAGATCGACCTCAAGTACAGGTTCTAAATTAAGCAACTGACATATGTGGAGAGCTAGTGTCAAAATTTATGTCTGTCCTGCACACCGCCCCCCCATCCAGTGGGCAGCGGTGGATAGGTTACAATCACTCAGTTACTACCTACAGTTAGCAAACTGGGGATATTTGGCAAAAATTTCTGGTAGCAGATCATTTTGAATGAAATATTTACACATCGCTGGAACATTGGTTATAGAATTGTCTCTAAATTCACGTATCTTTTCGCACTCCAAACGCGTCAGCAGTCCTATCAATTAATGTAAGGGAATTATTTAGTACTCAATTTGACCTCTGGTTTCCAACTAAGGAACCCAGGGTCGTAACATCTGTGTTAAGTGTTAGTTTGTTGGTTGAAATCCATAGGTGGACTTTTTTTTTTAGTTCATTATTAACAACATTATTTAGTGCATGTGGGTTGGGGTTAGAGTAGATGAGGGGTAGTATCATCAGGAAACAGTATAGGTTTCAGAATGTTAAAGACTTTAGGGAGATCATTGATGTATATAAGAAATAGGAAAGGTTCCAAGTGCCCTGTGGCACTTCAACGGTTATTGGTAGAGTGGGAGAGGTTATATCATTTATTTATTTATTTATTTATGCATATACAAGAAGGTACATTGGGATTGTGAGGACACATAATATGGTAATTACAATCTTGCAAAGTCACTACAGCATTTCGGGCAGGTCCTTAATCTAAGAAAATTTTATGTAGGTAAATACTTGCTAAATTTATAAAAAATGATAACAGTTACAAGGCAAGAAAAAAAAAGATTGGAGAAAATTGTAGGTATTAAAGCACATAGGTAGCTCAGATTGATTGCAATGACAGCATGAATGATAGTTGACAAAAATTGGTAGGCACAATACAGCATATGGCTAGCACATAAAAGAAGACAGCAATGAACACAATGATAAGGTTGTTTGGGATAAATACATAAAAATTAGGAGATTGGGTAACACTAGGTACAGAGCAAATTTAAAGCTCAGTGTAGGAAACTAAGAAGATGAAATTAGGTACTTTTTGGTTTTGCTTTTAAATAAGACAAAAGTTTGACAGCTTTTCAATTCACTAGGGAGTGAGTTCCATAGACTACGTCCCTTAATTTGCATAGTGTGTTTACACAGATTAAGTTTGATCCTGGGGATATCAAAGAAACCTTAGAAATTTCAAAGAAACCTTAGAAATCTAATACTTGATAACAGACTGAACAAAAACCACCTAATTATCGCAGGGGACTTTAATATTGACCTCTGCGAGCCAGAACACCCTACTGCTGTTAGCTTCCTCAACTGTATGAATTCCTGCTTCCTCATACCCTTAATCACTAGACCTACTAGAATCACTTATAGCACTGCCACGACTCTAGATCACATCTGGACAAATATAACCTCTCCGCTTACTTCAGGTATAATCACCGATAGCACTACAGACCATTACCCCACATTTCTCTTAACTAACATTAGCAAACCACCTCTTGAGTCAAGAGAGATACGTTTTAGACTACACAATGAAACTGCTATAGACAATTTTATAACTGCTACTGATAATGTCAACTGGGAGTCCGAGTTAGGTAACATAGAGGACATCAACCTAGCAGTTCAATCTTTTCTTCAAAAAACTCTTAGCCTTTATAATACCCACTGTCCTATGCTTACAAAACAAGTCACAACCAAAAGGCTTAACAATCCCTGGCTTACAAAGGGAATACTTAAATCTATTAATAAAAAACATGACCTTGAGAAAAAGTATAGGTTAGGGATTGTCTCCAAAGAATTCTCAAAGAATTACTCATTATTATTGTTAAGATAATTTGACGAGCCAAAACTAAATACTACGAAGATAAATTTACCCAAATAAAGAGCAACATTAAACAAACATGGAGAACAATTTCACAAATATTGGGATCAAAGAAGTCTTTAAATAACAAACCGACTCTCCTGTCTAATAACGATGGTCAGCTTTCAGCCTCTGATTCTGCTATTGAGTTCAATAGTTCTTCTCTTCCATTGGTTCATCCCTTGCTAATGATATTCCATCTTCCAGTACTGACATTAAGGACTATCTTACAGGGAACTATCCCCAGTCTCTGTACCTAAAGCCTATTAATTCCATTGACGTCAATGAGATAATCCTTTCCCTTAAAACCAAGTCTGGTGCCCTTGAGGAGATACCAACTTTAATCTACAAAAAAACCTCCAGATCTTTAGCCCCTGCTATTGCTTTGCTCTTCAACAAGTCACTTGAACTCCAAACCTTTCCAGATATTCTAAAAAAAGCGAGAGTAACGCCTGTCCACAAATGTGGTGATCTCACAGATGTTAACAACTACAGACCTATATCAATCCTGCCAAACTTGTCAAAAATTTTTGAAAAACTAATCTATAAGCAGCTTTACTCATATCTAGCCAAACTCAATATACTTAGCCCTTGCCAATATGGCTTCAGGCCCAAAAAAAGCACTAACGATGCACTTATTAGTATGCTTAACTCGATTCATACAGCTCTTGATAAAAATGAGTTCCCTGTTGGGTTATTTGTGGACCTGCGTAAAGCTTTCGATACTGTCAACCACCAAAACCTTCTTCTTAAATTACATCATTATGGTGTCAGAGGACACTCCCTACAATACCTCAAATCCTACCTTACTGACAGGCTCCAATGTGTTTCTGTGAATAATACAATTTCTCCCACCCTACCCATCAACATTGGTGTTCCCCAGGGCAGCATACTTTGCCCTCTCCTCTTTCTCATCTACATTAATGACCTTCCAAATGCCTCCCAACACCTCAAACCAATCCTATTTGCTGACGACACAACCTTCATTTACTCCAGTCCTGATCCCCTTGCTCTAAATGCCACAGTAAATACTGAGCTAAATAAAGTCCATCTGTGGCTAACTGCCAACAAACTCACCCTTAACATTGACAAAACTTTCTATATTCTGTTTGGCAATAAATCCTCTAATCAAATAAATCTCAAAATAAACAATACCCAAATTTGTAACAAATTAGATGGCAAATTCCTTGGCATTCTCATTGACCACAAGCTGAATTTCCAGGGACACATTCTAAACATATCAAAAAAAGTTTCAAAAACTGTGGGCATTCTTTCTAAGATCAGATATTATGTACCACGCCCTGCCCTGGTGACTCTCTATTACTCCCTAATTATCTATCCATATCTCAACTATGGTATTTGTGCTTGGGGCTCTACTACCCAAAATCACTTACGTCCTCTAATTACTCAACACAAAGCTGCTATTAGGACAATATCCAATTCTGGCCCCAGACATCACTCGGTACCCCTATTCAAATCCCTGAATATGTTAGACATTAAGTCACTGCACATTCTCTCATGTGTACTATACATATACAAAACGCTAAATTGTAATGCCAATCCTGATCTCAAAAGCTTCATAGAAGGTTGTAACAGAACCCATGAGCACCACACCAGAAATAAATACAGTTTTGATATTCCTAGAGTACGACTTAATCAAACCAGAAATGCTCTACAAATCAAGGGGCCCAGAATGTGGAATGACCTTCCCAACCATGTTAAAGACAGTACCTCTCTCAACCAGTTTAAGTTAAAAACGAAGCTATACCTAATAAATTCCCTGTAACCTACCTTACCTCTCTATTGTCAACCCATGTATGTTTTTTTTTTTTTTTTTTTTTTTTTCAAATCATCGCTGTTTTAATGTAATTTTCTGTAATAATTTGTAATTGTATTTGTGCTGTTTTTTCAACAATGTTCCCCCCTCTTTTACCTCTATTTTTATTTGTACTCAACGCATTTTTTTCTTTTTACCCATTAGTTTTAAGCTTTAGTCAGTAGTGTTTTTTCCTGCCCGAAACGCTTTGCGTAATAGTGGCTTTAGGCATTGTATGTACTAGCTCTTATCTATAAAGCCAACAAACTTTGTAAAATCTTCTTATGTATGTACCTTTGCCTAAATAAAAATTATTATTATTATTATTATTATTATAAGAGATATTTATTTCTGGTGTGGTGATAATGGGTCCTATTACATCTGTCCAGGGAGAGTTTCAGAGCATGGTTTGCATTTAAGAACAGGGTTTTGTAGATGTAGTTGACACAAGAGAATGTGTGGAGGGAGCTAATGTTTAGCAAGTTTAGGGATTTAAACAAGGGAGCTGAGTGTTGTCTGAAATCAGAGTTAGTTATTATTCTGATAGCAGATTTTTGCTGGGTGATGATAGGCTTAAGGTGGTTTGCAGTGGTAGACCCCCATGCACAGATACCATAATTAAGATAGGGGTAGATTAGTGCATAATATAGTGAGAGGAGGGCAGAGGTAGGAACATAATATCTTATTTTAGAGAGCATACCAACTGGTCGGGTCGAGGTCGAGGGAGGGGGAAGACGTACCGTGCGCGCTCCGTTAAAATCGTGACATTAACCGGGATTCTTAGGACTACTGCCATGGATTACTGATTACAGACATAACAAAGTGCATAGTGACCCGCTGGAAAATTGAAAATAGTCATTAACAATAGAACTTTGTGTTAAATAGAGAATAAACGGGAGACCACGTTTGAGCCAGTGAACGAGGCTTTATGTACATGCGTGTGTTAGGAAAAAAAAATAGTGAACGGTGATTCGTGGAACAGTAATGTGGAACGGGTATCACAACAACATATAAGTTGGAAGTGAAGGAAAATCGTGCATAGAATATTATAAATATAGAATACTAGAAATGTAGAATAGTGGCAAGAGGCGGCATCAGTGGTTATAAATCGGGTAACTGGAAACTGGTGACATCAACCTGGGCCACAAGAGGTCACCTGTACCGACCGGGGGGACCAGCTTCGCTACCCTACGCTAAGTACCTGCCATAAAGTTTGAACAAAATAACATACATAATATTACAAATATACGGTATACATATAATATTATAAATATTAAACATATAAATATATATACATATAATTTTATAAAGAGTTAAAAGGACTGACATCAACAAGTGATCCATACAGTGACTCTCAAATACAACACAATACACCAGACAATGGAGAGGTGTGGCGAGTGTTCGGGAGTACTGGGAAAACGAAATGCAGGCGTAACGTGCTGCATCTGTAACATAAGATTCCACCTGGGCTGTACAGAATTAGCTCCAGGATGCATAAAAAGGCAAGGAATTTACTGGGTTTGCAAAGATGATAGATTAATGTTAGAGAACATAACTAAACTGATGAAAAACATTCCCGAGTCACAGATTATCATTCACAGACAGGCTACCAGTGATATATGAGGACTGGGAAAAATCAACATTGGATAACGACCAAAATTCAGGAACAGACAGTTTAGAGAACCGCAGCAGTAGTGTGGAGGAGGAGACTATTGTGGTACAAAATAACAGCAATACTGCAGAGCCAGATAATATAAACGATGAGAGCAACAGTGAGACAGAGTGCATAGATGAAGGAATTGGGACGAAAAACGGAGATGGCTCCAATAAAGAGGTAGACAAGACAGTCACAGATATAAATACCTTGAAAAACGCAAAACCGGAACACATTTGCAAATTCTACGCTAAAGGAATATGCAAATATGGAAAATTAGGAGCAAAATGCCATTTTCTGCATCCTCGAAAATGCAGGAACATGTTGGAGAGGGGTACATGCCGTTTTGGAACAGGGTGTAGATACTTCCACCCTAAATTATGTCAATTTTCAATTAGGGACAAAAAATGCTACAATCTTCAGTGTCCGGAATTCCATGTGAGAGGTACAGAGCGTTATAGACGGGAAGATCAATATGACACTACTGGAAATTTTTTAGAGGAAGGCAGAAACAGAGTAGTAAATATAAGAGAGAGGAACAGTCAGATGGAACCACTACAGGATTACAGAGGGGAACGGAGATACCCACAAGACTGGAATTCAAATTATCAACAAGCACACAGGTACTACACCACACAACACCCGTCCTACTACCAAAACTGGAAGAATCACTTCCAAAACGACACACCCTGGAGGCAAACACAGTGGTCTCCTTACCAGAGCCTCAGATATTAACACCAAGTAAGGCATCCAGCACTTCCACTAACACGATAACATCATTTATATTTGCCAACATCCAGGGTATAAAAACACGCAAATCCAATAAAGTTCACTTTATAGATGGTCTCCTTCATGAGGCAAATGCAGTGTTTGCAGCCCTAACTGAAACCCACACAAAGGACTACCATGATGGTGAAATATGGATCTCAGAGTACAATCTTTTCAGATGTGATAGGAAACACCGGCTTCAGGGTGGGGTCAGCCTCTACATCAAAGACACACTCATCTGTACTGAGCTGCTAAACACCTCAAATAATATGGTGAAAGTGCTGATAATCAAAGCAGAGATTTTAAATGTAGTTATTGTCCTTGTATATAAGACACCGGAGGCAAACCCTCAGCAGTTTAAAGACCAACTAATGAAAATAGAACACTGCTTGGAAAACCTCACTAATCCAGCTCCGAACATCATCCTGCTTGGGAACTTTAACCTACGGCACCTGAAATGGAAGCACCTGGCTAATACAGTAATATCAGAAAGAATACCAGGAAGTAGCCTAAATGAACAGGCACATGCAAATGTCCTGCTACGGATGTGCGACAGGTTTGCCTTAAACCAGCAAATAGTAGAACCAACTAGGAAGGAGAACACGCTGGACCTCATTTTCACTAATAATGATGAATTGATCAGGAATATAATGATTACAAATACCTGTTACTCAGATCACAACTTAATTGAAGTTATGACAACCATGGGGAGTAGACCTTCAAAACCAGTCCAGATTCCCGGTGGAGGAGATTTCAACAAATTCAACTTCAATAATAAACAGATAAACTGGGAGCAAATAAACCAGGACTTCACAGAAATAAACTGGGAAGAACAGCTAGAAAATGCAAACCTGATCGAACCAGTGCCTGGAAAAAATAAGCTCAGTAGCACTAGAAATATGTTCAAACCGCATACCTCTAAGAAAAAAGAGGAAGAGATGCAGATTGGAACGGGAACGTCGTTCCCTATATAGGCTCCCTATATATGTCGGAAAATCCGACACCATTTAATAATCATACAGATAATAGCTGTATTGTATAAACAAGTTACCCATAGAAAACGTAACTTGTAGTGGAATTACCGTCTAAAGAAAACGGGATATCATCACCACATACTATTATAATTCACCAGCTATTCTGCTGGGAATTATTCTTAAATACATTAGTCTTTGGACTTTACCATCATAAAAACATCTTATATAAATTAACTTAATTATCAACATTAAAGTAGAGTAAATGTGACCCTTCTATCACTTTCTGAAATCTGGACAAAGTAGGCCAGGCGTCAGTGGGGAAGGAGGCAGCCATTGTTGTGTCACCTCCGAGACGTGTGGAGCAAATTCGGCTCCTATCATTCTGGACAATGTCGGCCAGTAACGTCAATAGTATGGAGTGTTAAACAGCCATTGTGTATATACGAGACCAGAGGCTCACACGGGAGCAAATTCGGCTCCTGTTAATTTTACTTGGACGTAGTGTTATGGAAACCAAAGGTACCATCTCCAACACGATGTCTACAATTCAAGTTAAGTCTATCCGAAACCCGTTTATCATTCATTTATGGCCATTAATGTCAGGATATAGGGTGACCCGGTTAGATCACGTGGAAGCCTCAAACTAAAGGTCAAGACGAGGAAGGAAGATTTGTGCACCAGTTACTGGGTGATATGGAAGCTACCTCAAAGAGGATAATTTGGTGTCTACACCCTAGTTATACCTGGTGGACTAACCTGCTGTACTATAAGATAAGGAACCTCTTTAATGTATGTAGTTATTTCTGTAGTTTGATTGGCTGCATATATATATTAATTTAATAACCCCCCCCTAATGTGTAGAGGATCGATTTGTGAGATTATGAGATTATTGCAGAAATACAGTCCACTTATCATTATACAAATTGCTATCGAAGTATATAAATTAACGTAAATATAAATTCATATAAATTAAATAAATATAAATCTCACAGGTCGGTTCCCACATTATTTGGACCTTCGGAACCGGAATATTCGGTCCTATGAACCCACATTTGGTCATCTTAGTACCGGATGAACCAGTTAACCAGTGGATTCATTAAATATACTAGTGCAGTGTTATTTAAACAAAGCCAGCAGTCAAGACGGCAGCGTAGCCTCGAGGGAGCTCAGGAGCCTCCCTCAGCCCAGTTCAGCTTCGTCAGCGGTTTCATGCACACCCACAGATATTTGGTGGCGTGTTATTTCGTGAAATGACAGCGCTAATATAGAATCCAGCCAAATTAGTGACTGTGTCTTCGCGAGATTGTTCACGGATTTCGTGGTGTTACATTTCGCGAGAGATTATCTACGAATTTTGTGGAGTTTATTTCGCGAGGTCACTAATAATATTTAATACTTCTTGATAATATTAGAAGTTTCATAGAGGCTAATTAAGAGGCTATTATCAATAATTGTGTATATTATTTCTCCAAAATAGAGAATTATTTAATATATACTGCACTAGTGTTCTCAATATAATATTTACTAATTGCCAACCCACAACAGGGTAGGATATGACTAGTTGAACTATTATCGTTCATCCTAGTCCCATTATTACTATAGTCAGTTGTACTATATTAAACAACCTAACACCATTAATGAATGGTCCAGACCCTATTTTGGGTGTAATTTTTATCAACTCGAGTTGAGTTGTATATATAATAATTTACTTATGATCATTTCACCTTTGAGTGATTAATTAGTGTCTCTACCATCCTAGGGTGATATAGAAGAGCTAACCTAAAGGTACTTCCAGTGACACTGGTTTATCACTCAAATCATTAGTGTGTATGATTGTATATATATAATGTGTATTAATTTTAAGTGCTAACCTCTAGTAGAGGTAGGATTATTGCCTAGTGAGTGCAGAATTTACCCTAGGCTACCATTAGTGTTTGTTCAGTATTATGAGCAGCCCAAGTACAAGCCCCACAAGGCTTCACCAACGAGCCAGTATGAATAATGCAGGGAGAATGAAAAGAACCCTTGCAGGTCTTAAAGGCCACTTAACAAGACAGATCAAGAAATGTGAAGATTTGTCACAACAATCTCAAGTTGATTATGCTGACCTGGAAAGCTATTATCAAGCAGCTGCAGGTAAATTTGAGCAAATCAAATGTCAAATAGCAACATATGTGGCTGAACTTGCCAACACCAATTTATCAGAAACAGAAATAGACGACATTATGGTTGATCTTGCGAATTATGAAGATCACACTCAGGCCACGTTACAGCCTTATGTCAAATTAATTGCCCAGAACAAGGCAACAGCAACAACAACAACAGTTGCATCTAATACGAGTCAAGCAGAAGCTCGACTCCCTCCAATTAATTTACCCACTTTCTCAGGAAAGGATGAGGAAGATTGGGACGAATTTTGGAACAAATTCGTTGACCTTGTAGACTCAAAACAATCTTTACCAAAGAGTAGTAAATTCTCTTATTTGCAAGGCCAATTATCAGGTGAGGCTAAAACAGTAGTATCCCATCTGAGATTAACTAATGACGGCTATGATCTGGCAGTAAAACTCCTCAAGGATAATTATGCTGATCCAGAAGTAAGAACATCACATTTAGTTCATGAGCTGTTGCATTTACCCCCACCGGAGGCTTCAGCTGATTCACTCCAAGTCTTCAAGCTGGAGGTAGAATCACTGATCAATGCCCTCAGCCTGACAGCAGATACAAACGGGGCTGAGTGGGTCTTGAAAATAATTGTCCAGGAGAAAATACCTAGGGACATATTGAGACAAATAAGTGCTCATTACAATAAAAGCATCTTATCCATGAATGAAATATCTGAAGGTTTAAAGTCAGTAGTTCATCAATTACGAACACATGACAAATTAAAACCACCAAGTAAACCCTCAGAAACCAATAATAGTAAACCACAGAGTACCAAAGGTACTCCAAATCAATCTAGACAATATAATTCAACACCAAAGTGGAACAGTGGCAGTGTGGGCGTATATGCAGTGGGACCCTCCAAGCCTATAGTTACTGTGTCATCCAAGAACGTGACACCAAAGGGTACTGGAAGCTATGGAACATGTTTGTTCTGCAATGAGAAACATTCAATGTACCACTGCCCTAATTTTCCTGATAGTGACGCCCGTGTTGAGCGACTCAAAGATTTGCAACATTGCACGAGGTGCCTCAGGAAACATAACATCAAGGACTGTGATACCCAATTACACACCTGTAATAGGTGTAACAAAGGTCAGCACCATGCAGCATTGTGCAGAGACACCAAAACAACGTCTCCAAACCCCAAGGTGGAAGATAGCATTCCCACCACAGTACAGTACTGCAAGGTGCAACAAACAAAGAGTGTCCAATCGGCAAAGTCTAAAGGTAATACGACTTTGCCTACTGCCCAAATTACCATCCTGAATAAGAGGGCCAAGGTCCATACCCGTGGGTTGTTTGACCAAGGATCACAGAGAACATATATTACTAAAAAGCTGGCAGATGAATTACAATTAAGGCCTGTAGCCCAGATGTCATTCAACATCTCAGGGTTTGTAACAGATGCAGGACCTCAAGTCTACCAGGTGGTACAACCATCAGTACGTTTAGGCAAGTACGTCTGTCGAGTACAAGCCATTGTGGTGGACAAAATACCAGTAGACCTACAAGTTCAAGGTCTGAGAGCAACAGCCAAATTCCTGAGAAATAGAGGAATAAAATTGGCAGATAATATTAAGTCTGATCACCTCACCGACTTCGGTCTCCTTGTAGGGACAGACTATTGTCATCGATTCACCGGTAGCCCTACTAAATATCAGGGTATAACCATGTTAAACTCTGCAGGAGGTAAATTACTCTCAGGTCCAGTATCAAGCCTGAGGAGACCTATGCCTGCAGATAAACAATACCAGTAGAAATCTAAATTTGTCAGCTGATTATATTTCTCCAGTAGCATTATACTAAGGAGATTACAGCTGACTATACCAACAGAGGTTGATGTTAGTATCATCATTTAAAGCTGAAGATGAGTTCATGAGGCCTCAGTGGCAAATCAGTGAACAGTAGCCTAAAACAGCTACAAGTCACTGCGACCAATGTCACTGAACCCACTGCAGTCTCAGAACCATACTTTACTTTAATGATGAGCTATTCAATCTTCTGAATCAATTAACTAAATTAAACCCCAATAAATCTGATGACTGATTTGATACATTTATTATTTAATCAAGATGTATTCCATGGGCCTCAGTGTTTATATATCAGTGACCAGTTACCTGAACAAACTTCAAGTTATATCTAATGTCACTGATCTCACTGCAGTCCCTGAATCATACTTGACTGTAGTACTTGATCACATCCAGTCTTCTGGGTTAAATAATATGTAATAAGGCTTGAATATTAGCCTTTCAAGAGTTGACAGGGAAATGAAATCGCATTAGACTTCTAACCCCTGCAACTCTAGTACGGGACATCCGTCCTGTACGAACAGACGCACAAATGTGTGCTTACTAACTACTAACATCAAATTAATCTAATAATTCGAAAGAGGAGTATCGGTGTTCGTCTGTTCTAAATAGGACTTCGACCCGTGAGCAGCCCCCTGGGGAATTATGTCGGAAAATCCGACACCATTTAATAATCATACAGATAATAGCTGTATTGTATAAACAAGTTACCCATAGAAAACGTAACTTGTAGTGGAATTACCGTCTAAAGAAAATGGGATATCATCACCACATACTATTATAATTCACCAGCTATTCTGCTGGGAATTATTCTTAAATACATTAGTCTTTGGACTTTACCATCATAAAAACATCTTATATAAATTAACTTAATTATCAATATTAAAGTAGAGTAAATGTGACCCTTCTATCACTTTCTGAAATCTGGACAAAGTAGGCCAGGCGTCAGTGGGGAAGGAGGCAGCCATTGTTGTGTCACCTCCGAGACGTGTGGAGCAAATTCGGCTCCTATCATTCTGGACAATGTCGGCCAGTAACGTCAATAGTATGGAGTGTTAAACAGCCATTGTGTATATACGAGACCAGAGGCTCACACGGGAGCAAATTCGGCTCCTGTTAATTTTACTTGGACGTAGTGTTATGGAAACCAAAGGTACCATCTCCAACACGATGTCTACAATTCAAGTTAAGTCTATCCGAAACCCGTTTATCATTCATTTATGGCCATTAATGTCAGGATATAGGGTGACCCGGTTAGATCACGTGGAAGCCTCAAACTAAAGGTCAAGACGAGGAAGGAAGATTTGTGCACCAGTTACTGGGTGATATGGAAGCTACCTCAAAGAGGATAATTTGGTGTCTACACCCTAGTTATACCTGGTGGACTAACCTGCTGTACTATAAGATAAGGAACCTCTTTAATGTATGTAGTTATTTCTGTAGTTTGATTGGCTGCATATATATATTAATTTAATAACCCCCCCCCCCTAATGTGTAGAGGATCGATTTGTGAGATTATGAGATTATTGCAGAAATACAGTCCACTTATCATTATACAAATTGCTATCGAAGTATATAAATTAACGTAAATATAAATTCATATAAATTAAATAAATATAAATCTCACAGGTCGGTTCCCACAATATAGGCCGTTAATGTTGTCTATCTGTAGCTGAATTGTATTTGATGATTTGCTTCCAAATAAGATGTAGTAAGTCTTTTCTATGTTTAATGTTAGTTTCTTAGTTGACATCCATAAGTGGACTTTTTTTAATTCATTATTCGCAACATTGTTTAGTGTATGTGGGTTGAGGTCTGAATAGATAAGGGTAGTATCGTCAGCAAACAATATAGGTTTAAGAATACTAGAGACATTAGGCAGTTCGTTTATATATATAAGAAATAGAAGAGGTCCTAAGATACTGCCCTGTGGCACTCCAACGGTAATTGGTAGAGTGGAAGAAGCTGTATCATTGATGGTTACATATTGGTGTCTGTCACTAAGATAGGATCTGATGTAGTCAAGGGCTAGGCCTCGGATTCCATAATGCTGGAGTATAAGTAAGAGGTAGTTGTGATTAACAGTATCAAAGGCTTTTCTTAGGTCAATGAAGAGTCCAATCGGAAACTCGTTTTTGTCAAGGGCTGAGTAGATTACGTCAAGGAGACTAATGATTGCATCGTTGGTGCTCTTTTGGGACCGGAAGCCAAACTGGCAGGGGCTGAGTATGTCGAATTTTACGAGGTAGGAATAGAGCTGTTTGTAGATAATTTTTTCAAATATTTTTGATAAAATGGGTAGAATTGATATTGGTCTATAATTGTTTATGTCCGCCGGATTGCCTTCCTTATGGACTGGCGTTACTCTTGCTTTTTTGAGGATATCAGGGAAGGTGTGACACTCTATAGATTTGTTGAACAGTAGGGCTATGGGTGGGGCAAGGGCATGGGAGGTGCTCTTGTATACAATGAACGGAATTTCACTGGTGTTCCCTGCTTTGGTTTTTTGAGAGTGTATGATGCACACAACATCTGCCGGGCTGATTGGTGAAAGAAGAAGAGAGTTTGGATAGCTGCCTGAGAGATATGTGTTAATATGTGTTTGAGTCTGTGGGATTTTACTGGCAAGATTAGCACCAACCGATGAAAAGAAACTATTAAATTCATTTGCCATTTCTAAATCAGTTGACGGTATATCCCCATCCTTGTAGAGTTTTATTTGGTTATGTGAGTGTTGTTTAGTTCCTAGGATACTAGAGATTGTTTTTCAAGTGTTTTTCATGTTGCCTTTTGCTTCATTGAATCTATTCACATAATATGCAAGTTTTGCCTTGTTTATGATACTGGTAAGCATTGATGAGTACCTTTTAGCTACTTCCTGTGAAACTAGGCCAATCCTAAGTTTCTTTTCATATTCATGTTTCTTGTTGACTGAGTTGAGAATGCCACTTGTGAGCCATGGATTGTTTAATCTTTTGTCAGTTACTTGCTTGGTAAGAAGGGGACAATGAAGGTTGTAGAGGCTTAGAGTTTTGGAGAGGAAGAGGTTAGCTAATGAATTTATATCCTGGGTATTATTGAATTCAGAATTCCAGTTAATATTGTGAAGTGCATCTGTAAGATTGCCTAAAGCTGATTCACTGTGTGGTCTAAATGAAAGTTTCTTGCTTTTTGGTGGTGTTATGTCCATGTTCGCTATGAGAAAGGTAGGATAGTGGTCAGTTGTTCTGTCGTAGATTATACCAGATACAAGGGGAGCTGTTATGTTTGTCCATATGTAGTACAAGGTAGAGGCTGATGTTTGCGTGACTCGGGTAGGTTTGGTGATTGTGGGTATTAGCATACAGGAGTTCATGCTGTTAAGGAAATAGTCAACTTGAGAGCAATTTTGTTGACCCAGGTCAATATTAAAGTCTCCTCCCAGAATGATGTGGTTTTTGTTGAGATTGTTGTTTATAATAAGATTCCTTAGGTTGTCTGAGAAAGAAACTATGTTAGTATTGGGAAATCTATAGATGGCTCCAATAGTCAAAGAGGATTTAATGGATTTAATTGTAAACTGAGCAAAAGTATATTCACAGTAGTCATCTCTGTCACTAATAACACTGTTGCAGATAAATGTATCTCGGTAATATATAGCTGTGCCACCACCTTTTTTATTAGGCCTACAGTTATGAATAGCTTTATAACCAGCTAAGTTGTAGAGTTGGGTATAGTCTTTATTTAGCCAAGTTTCTGTTAAAATAATGAACGATAAGTTAGTACCTAGTGCTGTGAGTAATGCATTTATATCGTCAAAATGTTTACCAAGTGATCTAACATTTTGGTTGTAAACTGATAGACAGGTGCTATTTTGGAGTTTGTTTTTAGCCTGGTGAGCTGTGGTGATGCCTGGTGATGGCTACACATTGGTGTCTATCACTATGATAGGATCACATATAGTCCAGTGCATGGCCTCGGATTCCATAATGATGGAGTTTACGTAAGAGGTAGTTGTAATTAACAGTATCAAAAGCCTTTCTCAGGTCAATGAAAAGTCCAATAGGAAACTCATTTTTGTCAAGGGCTGAGTAAATTTTATCATGGAGACTAATAATTGCGTCGTTGGTACTCTTTTGGGAGCGGAAGCCAAATTGACAGGAGCTAAGTATGTCGAATTTTACGAGGTAGGAGTAGAGCTGTTTGTAGATAATTTTTTCAAATATTTTTGATAGTATGGGTAGGTTTGATATTGGTCTATAATTGTTTATGTCTGCCGGATTACCTCCTTTATGAACTGGCGTTACTCTTGCTCTTTTAAGGATATCAGGGAAGGTATGACACTCAAGGGATTTGTTGAACAGCAGAGCTATAGGTGGCGCAAGGGCATGGGAGGCGCTCTTGTATACAATGGATGGGATTTCACTGATGTTTCCAGCTTTGGTTTTTAGTGAGTGTATGATGGACACAACATCTGTCGGGCTGACTGGTGAAAAGAGAAGAGAGTTTGGATAGCTGCCTGAGAGATATGTGTTGATATGTGTCTGAGTCTGTGGGATTTTACTGGCAAGGTTAGCACCAACCAATGAAAAGAAGCTATTAAATTTATTCGCCATTTCTAAATCAGATGGCGGTGTAAGGCCATCCTTAGAGAGTGTTATCTGGTTGTGGGAGTGTTGTTTAGTTCCTAGGATATTAGAGATGGTATTTTAAGTGCTTTTCATGTTGCCTTTTGCTTCTTTCAATCTAGTCTCATAATATGAAAGTTTAGCTTTTCTTATGATACTGGTAAGCACTGATGAGTACCTTTTAACTACTTCCTTTGTAACTAGGCCAATCCTAAATTTCTTTTCATATTCATGTTTTCATATAAGAAGACAGCAATGATCACAATGGTAAAGATGTTCGGATTGGGTACATAAAGATTTGGAAATTGGGTAGCAATAGATACAGTACAATTTTAAAGCAAAAGGTAAAAAACTATGAAGATGAAATTAGGTACTTTTTAGTATTGTTTTTGAATGACGCAAAAGTTGGACAGCTTTTCAATTCAATAGGGAGTGAGTTCCATAGACTGGGTCCCTTTATTTGCATAGAGTGTTTACACAGATTAAGTTTGACTCTGGGGATATCAAAGAGATATTTATTTCTGGTGTGGTTATAATGGGTCCTATTAATGTCTTGATATGTGTCTGAGTCTGTGGGATTTTACTGGCAACGTTAGTACCAAACGATGAAAAGAAGCTATTAAATTCATTTGCCATTTCTAAATCAGTTGACGGTGTAAAGCCATCCTTAGAGAGTGTTATCTGGTTGTGGGAGTGTTGTTTAGTTCCCAGGATGTTAGAGATGGTATTTTAAGTGCTTTTCATGTTGCCTTTTGCTTCTTTGAATCTAGTCTCATAATATGAAAGTTTAGCTTTTCTTAAACAAAGGTAAAGCCACATCCCCCGGTGAAGATGGTATCAGTTATGACATATTGCGTCTGCTCCCTTTAGTACCAAGGAATCCCCTGCTTGAGCTGTATAATATGAGCTATGTTACTGGGGAACTTCCTATCTCTTGGACCAACAGTATAATGATTCCAATTCCCAAGCCAAATCAAGAGAATGCTTTCCGCCCAAATTTCCCTACTAGCTGCATTTGCAAACATTTGAGACAATGGTCCTAAACCATCTCCTCCATAGAATAAGAACCATGCTATCCCCCCAGTTATATGACTTCATGCATGGAAGGAGTGTGCATCATTGCATCACCACCTTTCTTACCCTGCACACTGAAAAGTCATATACCACCTTCCTAGATCTTAAGTCTGCCTTTGATATTGCAAATAGACATGTTATCTTGAGTGAGCTTGCAAGAATGAATATTGGTGGTTGGCTTCTTTCTTGGATCAGGGGTTACTTATCCAACAGGAAGTCATCTGTATTTTTCCAGGGGCATAGGAGTGTAACAAGAGACTTTGAACTAGGTACCCCGCAGGGTGGTGTCCTCAGTCCTACCTTATTTAATATCTTAATAAACACGCTGTTAAACTCTATACCGAGCGAACCCAACGTCCACATCATTAGCAATGCTGATGATATAATGATACACATCACTGGGTATGCTAACACGCAGAACACTCTTAACTCTGTATTAGACTCATGTCAGGACCTAGGTTTAATTATCTCAGCAGAGAAAACAAAGATACTAAATCGGCGCCCACCGATGTCTGTCTGATGGCTCCCAGCTTGACTATATAAACAGATTCAAATACCTTGGCCTTGAGGTGCCACTGTATGGTCCTGTTGTATTCAGACTCTGTCGTCAGTATAAAGAGAGGCTCCGAGCTCTCAAGGCTGTTGCAGGATATCACTAAGGCTATGGTGCCAATGTCACAATTGTCAAAATGCTGTACCTTGCATACATCAGATCTTTAGTGGATTATGCTGCACCTCTGCTTGTTTTGATGCCTGAAAGAAAGCTTGGAGGGCTTGAAAAATTGCAGAACGAATGCCTTGAGGATAATCCTTGGGTGCCCTCGTACCACAAAGATACTTAATATGAGAAAGGAACTTAATATTCCTGAGCGTTGTTGGTCGTGTTACTGAAATTAACTGTCAAATTGGTATAAAAATGCTTAGGCTAACTCATCCTAATCCTTGCACAGAAGCCCTCCAGAATTTCTTTATTGAAGATTAGCATTGTTCCAAATGGATAACAAAAACTGGAACTTAACTCAGAATGTATCAGGTTCATGATTTGTACCAAGAGAAACAACAACGGCACTTTCCTGCACCGTGGGAGGTTACACCCTTTCCAGTTTTAATCCCTCCCTCTCTACCCAAGAAGCAAATTAGAGATCAGCCCAAGCTTCGTCTTGAGGCAAAGCTCAACGCCTTAAGCCATATTGATGCTCTGTCCACAGAGCATTCTCTCTCTCAAATCATATACACTGATGGTTCCCTACACCGCACCACGGGTGCAGCTGGAAGTGCAGTTGTCCTGACAATGGGCGATGGCTTGTACTTTGAGTGGGGAGTCCGTATAAACAACTGGGCCTCTACCCTTCAGACTGAACTATTTGCCTTGCTCCTTGCACTGAAGTGTGTACAAGTCTCCAAACTTGATACATTAATTGTAAATGACTCCTTATCATCCTTAAATGCTCTCAACTCTTTAAGACATAACTGTAATATGCTCGTGTCCGAAGCTAGACACAAATACAACAAAATTATTAAGGATGGTAACAGAGTCTATTTCATGTGGTCTCCATCTCATGTTGGCCTCCGAATGTATGATAGAGCTGATAAGTTAGCCAAAGAATCTGCCTTTAATGGAGACGTTGAGTGTAACCTTGGATTGTGAATGAGCAATCTGAGAGCAGTAGTACACCGAGAACTTCAACAAGATCTTGTAGATCTGAGGCAAAGTGAAATTGACACCAGTAATTCCATCTATCATCATACTATCATGCAAGAGGAGCCACACATCAATGGATCATCCAATAAAATCAGCAGACTTCTAGATGTTACTACTGCTCGGCTTAGACTCGGTTACAAGTATCTCTGGGAATTCTCATTATCTGCTGATGTAGACCTGACCAAATGTAAACTGTGTCAACAAAATTATTCGCACACCCTCCGTCACTATGTGATGGAGTGTGAAAAGATACGAGAATTTAGAGACAATTTTATAACCAATGTTCCAGCGATGTGTAAATATTTCATTCAAAATTATCTGCTACCAGAAATTTTAGCCAAATATCTTCAGTTTGCTAACTGTAGGTAGTAACTAAGTGATTGTAGCCTATCCACCGCTGCCCACTGGATGGGGGGGCGGTGTGCTGGACAAACATATAAATTGTGACACTTGCTCTCCACATATATGTCAGTTGCTTAATTTAGAACCTGTACTTGAGGTCGATCTCGAACCCATTGTTGATGTGATGACTTATATTGAATTTTGTAACTAGCTCATCAAGATTGTAACTTGCTTAGCTAAATGAATTGTGGGGTTCAGTCCCTGAGCCCATTATGTGCCTCTGTAACCCTTTCCACTACCGCCCACAAGATGGGTATGGGGTGCATAATAAATAAACTAAACTAAACTAACTTATGATACTGGTAAGCACAGATGAGAAATCTTTTAACTACTTCCTTTGTAACTAGGCCAATCCTAAATTTCTTCTCATATTCATGTTTTTTGTTGATTGATTTGAGTATGCCATTTGTGAGCCATGGATTGTTTATTCTTTTGTCAGTTACTTGTTTGGTAAGGAGGGGACAGTGAGTGTTGTAGAGGCTTAGAGTTTTGGAGAGAAAGTGGTTAGTTAATGAGTTTATATCCTGTGTATTATTGAATTCAGATTCATCAGTTTTTTAGTTTAGTTCATTTATTATGCACCCCATACCCATCTTGTGGGCGGTAGTGGAAAGGGTTACAGAGGCACATAATGGGCTCAGGGACTGAACCCCACAATTCATTTAGCTAAGCAAGTTACAATCTTGATGAGCTAGTTACAAAATTCAATATAAGTCATCACATCAACAATGGGTTCGAGATCGACCTCAAGTACAGGTTCTAAATTAAGCAACTGACATATGTGGAGAGCTAGTGTCAAAATTTATATGTTTGTCCTGCACACCGCCCCCCATCCAGTGGGCGGCGGTGGATAGGCTACAATCACTTAGTTACTACCTACAGTTAGCAAACTGGGGATATTTGGCTAAAATTTCTGGTAGCAGATCATTTTGAATGAAATATTGACACATCGCTGGAACATTGGTTATAGAATTGTCTCTAAATTCACGTATCTTTTCGCACTCCATCACATAGTGACGGAGGGTGTGCGAATAATTTTGTTGACACAGTTTACATTTGGTCAGGTCTACATCAGCAGATAATGAGAATTCCCAGAGATACTTGTAACCGAGTCTAAGCCGAGCAGTAGTAACATCTAGAAGTCTGCTGATTTAATTGGATGATCCATAGATGTGTGGCTCCTCTTGCATGATAGTATGATGATAGATGGAATTACTGGTGTCAATTTCACTTTGCCTCAGATCTACAAGATCTTGTTGAAGTTCTCGGTGTACAGCTGCTCTCAGATTGCTCATTGACAATCCAAGGTTACACTCAACGGCTCCTTTAAAGGCAGATTCTTTGGCTAACTTATCAGCTCTATCATGCATTCGGAGGCCAACATGAGATGGAGACCACATGAAATGGACTCTGTTACCATCCTTAATAATTTTGTTGTATTTGTGTCTAGCTTCGGACACGAGCATGTTACAGTTATGTCTTAAAGAGTTGAGAGCATTTAAGGATGATAAGGAGTCACTTACAATTAATGTATCAAGTTTTGAGACTTGTACACATTTCAGTGCAAGGATCAAGGCAAATAGTTCAGTCTGAAGGGTAGAGGCCCAGTTGTTTATACGGACTCCCCACTCAAAGTATAGGCCATCGCCCATTGTCAGGACAACTGCACTTCCAGCTGCACCCGTGGTGCGGTGATTCATCAGATTCATCATCATCATTTTTTCTAATAATACATTAGGTACATCTGCATTTGTGCAGCTACCGACTATATGATAGAGAAAAGACGGGAGCAAATAAACAGGGAACTTACAAACATTCCATGGGAAAATGTTCTAAGAAATAAAAATCCTACACAAGGAATAGAAAAACTGACTTTTGAAGCATATGAAGTCTGTCTGAAACATGTTCCTTTGAGGAAAGTCAGAAAGAGGTCCAATGTAGAAAGAGAACGCAGACGACATTACAAAAGGAGGAAGAAATTAACGGAGATGCTTAAGCAGACACGACTCTCCATACAAATAAGAAATAATTTAAACAGAGAGATTGAAGAAGTCGAACAGAGACTGAAGCATTCCTATCAGACTGAAGAAAGGCAACTAGAACAGAAAGCAATTCAAGAAATAAGGAAAAACCCAAAATATTTCTTCACATATGCTAAATCAAAAGCGAAAACCACTGCCAGTATTGCATCTATTCGTATTAGTGAAGGATCATACACTGAGGATGACAAAGAAATTAGTGAAATCCTAAAAAAAAGCAGTATGAAGACATGTTTAGCACTCCGATACTCAGCATTAAAGTGGAGGATTCAGACATTTTCTTTATGAATGATACTCAAACATCTGTAAATATAACTGATATCAACACGAACGTGGCAGATTTTGAAAGAGAAATTGACAATATGCCCATGCACTCAGCCCCGGGTCCAGACTCATGGAATTCAATATTTATAAAGAAATGCAAAGTGCCAGTAGCACAGGCACTCAGTAAAGTGTGGAGGAAGAGCTTGGACACGGGGGAGATACCAGATGCGCTTAGATCAATCAAATTAAATGAAATCAAATCAAATGTTTATTTAGGTAAGGTACATACATACAAGAGATTTTACAAAGAGTGATGGATTTATAGATAGGGCTAGTACATACAATGCCTAAAGCCACTATTACGCAAAGCGTTTCGGGCATGAAGAACTTAAATGACTAAAGCTTAATACTAATTGCGCATAAAGAGTAAAATGAGTTGAGAACAAATAAAAAAAGAGATAAAAAAGGGGGGGAACGGCTGAAAAAGCAGCACAAATACAATTCTGTCGACAAACAGCGCCATTAAAAAAAAACAGACATTGGTTAACAATAGAGGGGTAATTAAGGTAGGTTACAGGGAATTTATTAGGTAGTGCTTCGTTTTTATCTTAAACTGGTTGAGAGGGGTACAAGTCTTTAACATGGTTGGGAAGGTCATTCCACATTCTGGGTCCCTTGATTTGTAGAGCATTTCTAGTTTGATTAAGTCGTACTCTAGGAATATCAAAACTGTATTTATTTCTGATGTGGTGCTCATGGGTTCTGTTACAACCTTCTATGAAGCTTTTGAGGTTAGGATTAGCATTACAGTTCAGCGTTTTATATATGTATAATACACATGAGAGAATGTGCAGTGACTTAATATCTAACATATTCAGAGATTTGAGAAGGGGTACCGAGTGATGTCTGGGGGCCAGAGCTGGATATTGTCCTAATAGCAGCTTTGTGTTGAGTAATTAGAGGACGTAAATGACTTTGGGTACTAGAACCCCAAGCACAAATACCATAGTTGAGATATAGGATAGATGAGGGAGTAATAGAGAGTCACCAGGGCAGGGCGGGGTACATAATATCTGATCTTAGAAAGAATGCCAACAGTTTTTGAAACTTTTTTTGATATATTTTGAATGTGTCCCTGGAAATTCAGCTTGTGGTCAATGAGAATGCCAAGGAATTTGCCATCTAATTTGTTACAAATTTGGGTATTGTTTATTTTGAGATTTATTTGATTAGAGGATTTATTGCTAAACAAAATATAGAAAGTTTTGTCAATGTTAAGGGTGAGTTTGTTGGCAGTTAGCCAAAGATGGACTTTATTTAGCTCAGTATTTACTGTGGCATTTAGAGCAAGGGGGTCAGGACTGGAGTAAATGAAGGTTGTGTCGTCTGCAAATAGAATTGGTTTGAGGTGTTGGGAGGCATTTGGAAGGTCATTAATGTAGATGAGAAAGAGGAGAGGGCCAAGTATGCTGCCCTGAGGAACACCATTGTTGATGGGTTGGGTGGGAGAAATTTAATTATTCACAGAAACATACTGGAACCTGTCAGTAAGGTAGGATTTGAGGTATTGCAGGGAGTGTCCTCTGACTCCATAATGATGTAATTTAAGAAGAAGGTTTTGGTGGTTGACAGTGTCAAAAGCCTTACGCAGGACCACAAATAACCCAACAGGGAACTCATTTTTATCAAGAGCTGTATGAATCAAGTTAAGCATACTAATAAGTGCATCGTTAGTGTTTTTTTTGGGTCTGAAGTCATATTGGCAAGAGGCTAAGTATATTGTGTTTGGCTAGATAAGAGCAAAGCTGCTTAGTAGATTAGTTTTTTCTATTCTAGCTGTTTGTAGATTAGTTTTTCATTCTTAGGCTTTTATTACCTAGTTTGCCTAGCCTCGCCATACTCCCCTACTCCATTGTACCCTTGGCTTTGCCTGTATCTCAAATTGCAAATTGTTACTTACAGTGTACCTGAGAGTACTTGTAAGAAATCTACCTCACTTTTCTTTTTTTGTTCAATTTGTTTTTGTATTGTATAGTCTTGTTTATATCTTTGTTTTGTATATCTATATCTTTTGTTTTGTATAGTCCATGTTTATATGTTTTTTTTCTTTGATTTCATTTATTACCTAGGTTGCCTAGCTTCGCCATACTCCCTTACTCCATTGTACCCCTGTAAGCCCCTTGTAAGCTACCTCATTTTTTTCTTTTGTTGTTCATTTTGTGTTTGTTTTGTATAGTATTGTTTATATATTTTTCCCCCTTTTATAGCTTAATTCTACTTTGTAATTTGGCATTCTTGCCTTGTTTTCCTGCAACCAGTTTTTTTATGCAGACAACTATAGACCCAGAACTATACTTCTGGGTCTATATATTACAGTCTCCGTGGTGTAGTGGTAAGACACTCGCCTGGCGTTCCGCGAGTGCTATGTCATGGGTTAGTATCCTGGCCGGGGAGGATTTACTGGGCGCAAATCCTTAACTGTAGCCTCTGTTTTACGCAATAGTAAAAATGTGTACTTGGATGAAAAAACGATTGTTCGCGGCTGGGATCGTATTCCAGGGACCTGCCTGAAACGCTACGGGTACTAGTGGCTGTACAAGAATGTAACAACTCTTGTATATATCTCAAAAAAAAAAAAAACTAGACCTCTTATCCACTTTCTATGACAATCATCACTTTAATGATCTAAATTGCAGATATTTTGCAGCACATGATGTAAACAATGTATTAACACATAATCACAATATCTCTGTAATCAACTTGAACGTTAGATCCCTTAGGTAAACACTTCGATGATGTTAGTGCCTTGATTGAAACTATTGACAACAAATTCTCTTTTATTATACTTACTGAAACGTGGTTAAAAGAGAATACTACTCAACTCTTTAACATGCCTAACTACTCAGCAATTCACAACTGTCGTCAACTTCAGAGAGGTGGTGGTACTGCTGTTTACTACCACCAAGAACTAACATGCCTAAAAGTAATTAGAACTAGAGACTGCTGTGGGGAGTATATCTTCGCCAGTTTCAGAGTTAAGGGAGCCGAGTCTGTCCTGTCCGTGGGTGCAGTCTATATAATTCCTAACACTGATGTGTACGAATTCAACTCACCTTAGAAATCTAATACTAGATAACAGACTGAACAAAAACCATCTAATTATCGCAGGAGACTTTAATATTGACCTCTGCGAGCCTGAACACCCTACTTCTGTTAGCTTCCTCAACTGTGTGAATCCCTGCTTCCTCATACCCTTAATCACTAGACCTACTAGAATCACTGATAAATAATAAATAAATAAATGTTTATTCAGGTAAGGTACATACATACAAGAGGCTTTACAAAAATTGATGGACTTATAAGATAGAGCTAGTACATACAATGCCTAAAGCCACTATTACGCAAAGCGTTTCGGGCAGGAAAAACATTAAAGACTAAAACTTAATAGTAATTGAGATTTAAAGTATAAAATGTGTTGAGAACAATTAAAAATAAAAATAAAAAAGGGGGGAACATGGCAGAAAAAGCAGCACAAATACAATTAGGTCGACAAACAGCGCTGTTTAAAAAAAACAGACATGGGTTAACAATAGAGGGGTAATTAAGGTAGGTTACAGGGAATTTATTAGGTAGTGCTTAGTTTTTATCTTAAACTAGGTTGAGAGAGGTACAGTCTTTAACATGATTGGGAATGGTCATTCCACATTCTGGGTCCCTTGATTTGTAGAGCATTTCTAGTTTGATTAAGTCGTACTCTTGGAATATCAAAACTGTATTTGTTTCTGGTGTGGTGCTCATGGGTTCTGTTACAACCTTCAATGAAGCTTTTGAGGTCAGGATTTGCATTACTGTTCAGCGTTTATATATGTATAACACACATGAGAGAATGTGCAGTGACTTAATATCTAACATATTCAGAGATTTGAGTAGGGGTACCGAGTGATGTCTGGGGCCAGAGTTGGATATTGTCCTAATAGCAGCTTTGTGTTGAGTAATTAGAGGACGTAAATGATTTTAGGTAGTAGAACCCCAAGCACAAACACCATAATTGAGATATGGATAGATGAGGGAGTAATAGAGCATTACCAGGGCAGGGCGAGGTACATAATATCTGATTGTTACGACCCTGGGTTCCTCAATTGGAAACCAGAGGTCAAATTGTGCTAAATTTTATTTGTTTATTTATTTATATATATACAAGAAGGTACATTGGGTTTGTGAGAATACATTGGATAGTACAGTATTTACACTTCTTGTAAAGCCACTAGTACGCGCAGCGTTTCGGGCAGGTCCTTAATCTAGCAGATAATTTTAAGTAGGTAATTTCAATCAGAATTGATAAATGATAAAGATACATTACAAGAGAAAAATGAGATGAGAGAGATAAGTAAGTATATTAAAGCACATTGTTATATTAAAGCTCTGATTGATTACATTGACAGCTTGATTAGTAATTTAAACAAGATTAATAGACACCATACAGCAGATTGACAGCACATATAAGACAGCAATGATCACAATGGTAAAGATATTCAAATTGGGAAAATAAAGGTTGGGAGATTGGCTAGCAATTGATACAGTGCAATTTTAAGGCAAAAAGTGAAAAACTATGAAGATGAAATTAGGTACTTTTTAGTATTGATTTTGAATGATGTAAAAGATGGACAGCTTTTCAATTCAGTAGGGAGTGAGTTCCATAAACTGGGTCCCTTTATTTGCATAGAGTGTTTACACAGATTAAGTTTAACTCTGGGGATATCAAAGAGATATTTATTTCTGGTGTGGTGATAATGGGTCAAATTTCATCTGTCCAGGAAGAGTTTCAGAGCAGGATTTGCATTTAAGAACAGGGTTTTGTAAATGTAGTTGACACAAGAGAATTTGTGGAGTGAGATTATGTTTAGCATGTTTAGGGAGTTAAACAAGGGGGCTGTGTGTTGTCTGAAAGCAGAATTTGATATTATTCTGATAGCAGATTTTTGCTGGGTGATGATGGACTTGAGGTGGTTTGCAGTGGTTGAACCCCATGCACAGATACCATAGTTGAGATAGGGATAGATTAGTGCATAATATAGAGAGATGAGAGCAGAGTTAGGAACATAATATCTGATTTTGGAGAGTATACCGACTGTTTTAGACTTTCTTAGTTATGTGTTGTATGTGGGTACTGAAGTTGAGTCTCTTGTCTAGGAATATGCCAAGAAACTTTCCATCATTTTTATTGCTAATGTTTACATTGTCAATCTGAAGCTGAATTGCATTTGTAGATTTGCTTCCAAATAGGATGTAGTAGGTCTTTTCTATGTTAAGTGTTAGTTTGTTGGTTGACATCCATAAGTGGACTTTTTTTAGTTCATTATTAACAACATCATTTAGTGTATGTGGGTTGGGGTTGGAGTAGATGAGGGTAGTATCATCAGCAAACAAAATAGGTTGCATAATGTTAGAGACATTAGGCAGATCATTAATGTATATAAGAAATAAGAAATTTGCCCGAAACGCATTGCGTAATAGTGGCTTTAGGCATTGTATGTACTAGCTCTATCTATATATCAATCCATTAATGTAACATCACTTGTATGTATATACCTTACCTGAATAAACATCTAAATCTAAATCTAAATCTAAATCTAAATAGAAGAGGTCCCAAGATGCTGCCCTGTGGCACTCCAACGGTTATTGGTAGAATGGGAGAGGTTATATTATTTATGGCTACACATTGGTGTCTATCACTAAGATAGGATTGGATATAAACTAAATAAACTACCTTATAGTAGTGGGACACATGGCGAGGGGTATTTGTTTGTATCTTCCCTGCCAGACGTAAGACGATTCTTGTTTCTCAAAGAGCATTTAAAGACTGAGCTTCGGGTTGATTATTAAGTAAATAAATAGGCATCAACTATGTTTACATGTGATTAGAAAGTATTAAAGTAGATCTGAGTAAATTTGGATATAGGGCTGCTGTACGATTAGTTGGGTAATCTGCCGGCAGCGAGGCAGCTGAGGAAGGAGACTAGAGTCAGCCTGCCTTCTCTGGGCTTGCGTTGTGGTGAAAAGAACTTCCTCCTCTACCTCTTGTCTCTCTATTTCTGTGTCTAATTACCAAGATAAGTATACTGTATTGTGTCCACATTGTCTGGCATAGGCGTGTTCTAATGTGTAGACTATTATACTTTGTATGAATTAGGTGTTCCTAGTGTTTATATGCCAAGTTATTCTAAAGGGGTTCCAGTGGAACCACGTGGTCCCCCTACCCTAAGCTGACTAAAGCTTCAAGTTCTTCACTAGTAGTACTTTACCCTAGCTTGTTCTCAGTGTAAACCTTGTATCCTGCTTATGTGGACCAAGGCTTTTAACGTAAGATAATGTGGTAAAGTAATTATTATTATTGTTATTGGTGTGAATGTATATGGGGGGTTGTTAAGGGGTTAATAAATAAGTAAGTTAGTTAAAGGAGTATCCATTCTTCCTGTGTAGGAGATCTATGATCAATCTCTAGACTGACATTATCTGGTAACCAATTAATATTCACTGTTGTTATTTTTATTTGGGGGCCGGGCCTTACTGATCTCCACTGCTAGAGATACATCTTTATTCTAACGACTGCCCCTACATCCATTTAATACTAGATCTCCCATAGTACAACCCACAATTTATAACACTTGCTTAGCTAAATGAATTGTGGGGTTCAGTCCCTGGGCCATCTGTAATCCTTTCCACTACCGCCCACAAGATGGGTATGGGGTGCATAATAAATGAATTAAACTAACTTATTATACAATTTACAACGTGCAATTGTACAACGTTGGGCAACTGTATAATAAGGGTAATACAATCTATAGTTATTTACTTCTTTTTTTCTTCACCTTGAAAAACGAACATGACTTTTGGAGAACTCCTCTTTCAACTAAACCCTGATGCAAGCATAATAGTTAGAGGGATAAGCCCTAAACCAGTAGATAGTAAATACAGAATATACTGTCATATTCAATGAGACATGTTATATATATATTGTGACGGTAAAGTGTTGGAGTGTTGATGTTCGGCAGTCCTCCAATGGCAGGTGGCAATGCCTTGTCACATTTACAGAAAAAAAAGGGACTGCTTGCCTGTTTGTCTGTGGTAAGGTAATGGGAAGACACACAAAATATAAACAATGAAATTTTAATTACTTTAGAAAACAAGATATGAACAAAGACAATCCCTTGGCTTACGTAAAATTAAAAACAAGTCAACAAACAAAACAACATGAATAATTAGTAGATGTGAAATTTACTCTAAAACAAAATGAAGTGCAAGACAATAATAATATAATCAGGTGCTGAGAATACTGGCTGAAGCTGCCACCTCCCTTAGTACACGGCAGCCAGGGCTTAGTCTACCAAAGAGATGTCAACTTCTAAGAGCACAGAGATATTCTGAGGAGTACGGCGTGAGCTGGCCCAGACGTCGACTCAGGTAGGGGGCGTGAGTGCAGGTGCAGGTGTTGTCGGCGATACACCAGCCAATCAGGAGCAGGCAGGCGGAGAATGGTTAGTTTGCTCGTTGACGACGGGCGGAGCCGGCGTGTCGGGTGGTGCAAGGTATGCTTTGCTTCCTGGACAAAACGTTTTGGCGATACTGGTGGACGTATCTTCATTATAGTATCTTGTACTTGTAAAATGACGTGAATGATATAGGGAAGAGCAGGCTCAATCTCTCTTGAAAGAGACTATCGTCACAATATATATTTATATATAATATATTATGCAGGAAGAACCGCACGTCTATGGGTCATCCAATAAGGTTAGCAGACTTCTAGATGTTACCACTGCTAGGCTTAGGCTCGGCTACAAGTACCTCTGGGAATTTGTAACATCTGCTGATGTAGATTTGACTAAATGTAAACTCTGTCAGCAGAACTATTCGCATACTTTGCGTCATTATATAATGGAATGTGAAAAAATAGCGGAATGTAGAGATAACATTATCAATAGTGTCCAAGAAATGTGTAAGTACTTCATTCATAATGATGTTAGTTTAGTTCATTTATTATGCACCCCATACCCATCTTGTGGGCGGTAGTGGAAAGGGTTACAGAGGCACATAATGGGCTCAGGGACTGAACCCCACAATTCATTTAGCTAAGCAAATTGCAGTCTTGATGAGCTAGTTGCAAAATTCAATATAAGTCGTCACATCAACAATGGGTTCGAGATCGACCTCAAGTACAGGTTCTAAATTAAGCAACTGACATATGTGGAGAGCTAGTGTCAAAATTTATATGTTTGTCCTGCACACCGCCCCCCATCCAGTGGGCAGCGGTGGATTTATTTATTTATTTTATTTTATTTATATATATACAAGAAGGTACATTGGGTTTGTGAGAATACATTGGATAGTACAGTAATTACATTCTTGTAAAGCCACTAGTATGCGCAGCGTTTCGGGCAGATATATAAATTCTTTATATATAGGATAGGTTACAATCACTCAGTTACTACTTACAGTTAGCAAACTCATAATGATGTGCTGCCCGAAATCTTAGCGAAGTATCTAAAATTTGCTTACTGCAAGTAATGCATGCACATGACTGTAAAGCTGCCGCCCAGTTGGGTGGGTGTGGAGCACATGACTGTAAAGCTGCCGCCCAGTTGGGTGGGTGTGGAGCACATGACTGTAAAGCTGCTGCCCAGCTGGGTGGGTCTGGAGCACATGACTGTAAAGCTGCTGCCCAGTTAGGTGGGTGTGGAGCACATGACTGTAAAGCTGCCGCCCAGTTGGGTGGGTGTAGAGCAAGACTAGTAACTGTGTGACTCACCATAGATGTATATATATATATATATATATGTGTGTATATCACGAAAATAAACACGTGATTTAAAAATGTGACAATGTTAGACCACGGAGGAAAAATAAAACAGGAATTTCCTTAAGTACTTTCGTATATTAAGTCTTCACTCCTTCTGAAGATGTATTAATATACGAAAGTACTTAAGGAAATTCCTGTTTCATTTTTCCTCCGTGGTCTGACATTGTCATATATATATATATATATATATATATATATATATATATATATATATATATATATATATATATATATATATATATATATATATATATATATATATATAATATATATATATATATATATATATATATATATATATATATATATATATATATATATATATATATATATATATATATACAACTTTAGAACACTTTCCCACCAGGAGACTCGAACCCTAGCCAGCACAGAAGCCTTCCAGCAACTGGCATAACAGGTACGCCTTAACCCTCTGCACCACCGCTCAGACCCTTAAAAGAGATGGTAATTTCGGAGTATTTAAATTATTTTCTAAAGTTGTATACTTAACTCTCGTGTTTAGGAGAGTTGTGCCA